>NC_085136.1:111541878-111745588 GCF_035046485.1 Aedes albopictus | reverse complement strand
AGGTGCCTCAAATCAATTTTGTGTTTTTCAACTATTTTCAAACTTCAAAAAATCATAACTGCACTAAAATTTGTAGAAAGTAATTCTTTTTGCACAAATTGAAAGATATACTTGTCTGCTAAAAGTTCTCCAAACAACATATGCCAATAAAATTAAGCGAAACTTATGTAATTATCACATTTATCATGTGAAGAACCTTAAAAAGTTGAATTTTTCGTAGAATTAGTAGAATATTCGTAACCTTAAATAATCTAAAACGTCATCATATTTTCTAAAGTCTTGTGGCTATTTGCTTCTTTGACACCATTGCTGTACTACCCCCACTCGCATAACAGTCCCATTTGACTTTTCATCACTTTTGAGTTAACGTTATGAATAGTCATCATTTTCGATGTACTCCCAAAAACAATTAACAAAATTACGAATTTTTACGTAAATGTGTGAAAAAATACCAAGTCATGAGCGTCCCATATCAGAAGTACCCACATAACAGTCCCATCATGGATTTTGTGTCACGGAACACAAAACTGTACAACTTTGTAGTGATCATAATATTTTTTACAGTTACATATTCTTGCACGTGAAGCAATCTGTGAAAGTTTCGAGAAGATCGAAATATTTTCCAAATTTTGGCGATTTTTCAAAGTTTTATATGGAAACAAGTTTTTAAACTTCAAATGCCGTTTTCTCAATTCCTACTTTTTGCAAATGGGACTGTTATGCGAGTGGAGGCAGTGTAGGAGTTTAGCAAAAACTATTAAAATTCGTGAAAGCCAAATGTGTCCTAAAAACTAGCTTTTCGATTGCAATCATGCTAAGGCGCGCACTGGTTAACTGGGCGGGTACCAGGGGACCCGCATGCGGCAAGGTAGGCCTACTGCTCATCTTTTGCGAGTGTGTTAGTGTGACTGGCAACGCGACCAGAAGCCTAGTCGAATCCTGCTTGGAAATCGGTTTGTTTTGTCGATGGGGGTGGCCCGCGAAATCGCATTGTGTTGTTTGGGAAGGCCCGCTCGATGCATGTTAGGTAGGCGTAGTTTGTTCGAGTTTGACGTGCCTGCACCCTCCCTGGCGGGTACCCTTTCGGCCACAAAAGGGTTAAGCCGTTTAAGCACAGAGAACAGACATCCCCAAGTCTAATCTGATTTTTGTATATACAGGGTGTTAGGTTCCTGAGTGCAAACTTTTTAAAGGGTGATAGAGGACCATAAATGGTGAAACATATTGTTCTACGCATATGGTCAAATCTCAACCGTTACGTAGTTATTGAACTCCTCATGTTTGTGACTCTTATTGCCTTAACTGGCTATAGCTTGAAAATGGCCAAACTTTTCGCAGTTTTTTTACCCTTATTCGCAAGATTATTGAATTTTCTATCAAATGGCATCTTTGAACCGATTGGTTCAGTTAAATAATTAAGTTTTCTAGAGCAAATAGCTCAAAAGTAGTGTGTTTAAATTTGTTTTTGTCAATTATCTTCGAAAAATGCGTAATAATTTAAAATTCTTTCTTTGGCAAAGTTGTGGCCCCTGTTCCACTCTACAATTCGTTCTTTGACATCAAGCTTCTATCTTTTATCGTTTTCTTGCAATTTCGATTTAAACGTCGCATTTTAGATCATAAATTTGCAATTGTCATGGTAAGCACTTTTTTGCGCACTGTGCCGCACATTTAAATCAAAATTGCAAGAAAACGATT
The DNA here is from genome assembly GCF_035046485.1 of Aedes albopictus. Lineage (NCBI taxonomy): Eukaryota > Metazoa > Arthropoda > Insecta > Diptera > Culicidae > Aedes > Aedes albopictus. The sequence goes on along the minus strand of NC_085136.1, from coordinate 111,743,890 downwards.
AGAGTTAGAAGTTTTGCGTCAAAGAACGAATTGTAGAGTGAAACAGTGACCACAACTTTGCCAAAAAAAGAATTTTAAATTATTACGCATTTTTCAAAGATAATTGACAAAAACCAATTAAAACACACTACTTATGAGCTATTTGCTCTAGAAAACTTTGTTATTTAACTGAACCAATCGGTTCAAAGATGCCATTTGATAGAAAATTCAATAATCTTGCGAATAAGGGTAAAAAAACTGCGAAAAGTTTGGCCATTTTCAAGCTATAGCGAGTTAAGGAAATAAGCGTCAAAAACATGGGGAATTCAATAACTACGTAACGGTTGAGATTTGACCATATGCGTAGAACAACTTTTTTCACCATTTATGGTCCTCTATCATCCTTTAAAAAGTTTGCACTCATGAACCCAACACCCTGTGTAAAGAATCATTTATCGGCAACATCGCGGCACTGCAATCGACAAATCAAGCGCCGAGTACCTATCTCTTACTTACTAATTTAACTCGCCACTTTTAAAGTTTTCAATTCATCACTAACTGTGGCATTTTGATGTTTGGCGGCACTCAGTTGCCCGGTAGACCAATAGGATTCTGAAACGAGTGCGTTGAAATCACGAAGAAAAAATGGAGCACATATAAAAGATGGAGACCTATGCCGGGCGTGGTTTGAGGCGTCTCCAGATTCGGTTCACAGACAAACAGACGTCTTACTCTACTCACATCCCATTGTTTCCCTTTTTAACTGATTATTCAAATATTCCGTAGTTCGTAAATCGCTCGCTCATAGCGCTCGCATCGTTTTTTGCCGCTGTTTGACGTTTGCTCACTACCACCATCTACTCAGTGGATTTGCGAACCACAGCGTAATAAGTATTGGGCGATTATGTTTTCATGACGATGATTTTTATCGCATTTTGTTCAAAGATCTGTTTATCTAAGCTCGGTTGTTGGAACAAACCAAAGAACGGAGAATTTGCATGCCAGAATTTATGAGATGTTCCTTGAAACTTGCTGTTATATTGTTCAAATCAATGCTCGTCCACAGAGTAGTGCATGCCCAGAAGACAAGGATTCCTACAACATTTTCTATAGGGATTTCCTCAGGAATTTCTACAAGGATTTCTCTAGGAATGTCTTCGGGGTTTCCTCCAGAAGTTTCTTCAGTGGTTGCTTCAGAAAGAGTACTTAACCCGACTTTAGTTGTTACTTACAGGTATTCCACTAACACGCCCAGGTTGATCATCATCCTCCGGGAAGTTCATCGGAGATTCCTTAGGAATCCATACACAAATTCTTTCAGGGAATGCTTTAAGGCGCATTAGGGATTCACCCAAAAATTTCTTCGCAGGTTCCTCCAAGAAGGATTCATTCAGAAGCTCCTTTAGGGATTCCTCCTGAAGCTCCTCCGAGGATTCCTGCTAAAGAAAATTCCTCTAGCAGTTCATGAAGGGATTCCTTCACGCATCGCTTCTGGAATTACTCCAGGAATCTAGGAGTTTATTCAGGAATGCCCCTAGGAAATAGATTCTTTCAATTATCCCTCCAGGAAATCTATAAGAAATTCCTCAAGGAATTATCTCAAGCATTCCACCAGGAGTTTTGACAGGAATATTCCCCTAATAATTATTTAATGATTCCTCAAGAAACTTCTGCATCGCTCCCTCCGGGAGTTTCTTCATAGGTTTCTTGAAGGTTATTTTTAGGGATTCCTCCAGTTTTTTTTTTTCAGGGACTCCTCAAAAACGTTCTTCAAGGATTTTCTCCTGAATTTATCCAAGGATTGCTCAGGAATTTCCCCACGATTTTTTGTCAGGACTTCCTCCAAAAGTTCCTACTGAGTTTATCAAGGAGTATCTTGAAGGATTCCTCCAAGGATCTCTCCTGAAACCGTTTGTGGGATTCTTCAAGAAATTACTTGATTTTTTTAAGGAATTTCTCCAGGAGTTTATTCAGGGATTCCTCCATAACTATTTTTGAAATTCATCCAAGAATTTCATCACAGATTCCTCCAGGCATTCCTCCAGAATTTTTTTTTCAGGGATTCCCCAGGAATTTCTAATGCCATTCATAAAAAAACAATCCGGGCTAAAAATTGGCTTTTCTAGCGTTGTTTAGGTAACTCCATATTATGAATCTGCACGCCAAACTTAGCTGAAATCCAAATTTTCATTTATTTTGATGGCCGGAAACCTATTAAAAAATCAATTTGAAGTTTGTTCAGGAATTTTCCAAAAAAAAAAAATTATCTGGAACTTCTGCAGGGATTCCTAAGGGAATTTTTCAAGGACTTTTTTTAGGTATTTTTTTCCAAAAGAGTCCTTAGGGATTCCTCTAGGAATTATTTCTAGGATTCCAAATGAATTTATTTAGGGATTCTCCCAGAAGTTTGCACGGAGCTTCCGCTACGAGTTTCCCCCAAGATTCTCCTTCAGGGTTTCCTCCAGAAGTGCCTTCATGAAGGGGAGCTTATTTGCTTTTTCATGTTTTCAATTTACGATATGAAGTAAACAGGTTCCCAACTGAATTTAGCACCCAAGAATGCGAAGAGCAACGCAAAACTTTCAAAAGCTTACTATTGGGTTTCTCATTAATGTTTCGACATCAGCAATAATTTGAAAATCCACTGAATTATCATTTCCCAGCTACATTTCACACTAACCAAACTTATTTCGTTTTACTGCTGTTCAGCAGACGATCCTGTCATGAACTCAAGTGAACTTGTGCACGTCAGTCACTGCGAAGTTGTGTGCGAAATTTGACTGTAATAATAATGAATTTTGGCCGAGTCTAAATGGGAGCAGATGTCGCAATAAATGTTTAATGTGTTTAATGCAATTTCCATAGAAAATTTGTAATTACTTCTGTTTTTGTGTAAAATCCGGGCTGCAAAATGGTGAGTCTATGAGGAGAGCATCCAACATAGCTCTGGTCCTCACAAGTCAAGCTATGACAAAGACCGCCAGCTAAGAGTGCTTAGCTGGTAGTGCAGCCTAGCCCTGGGCACTGTTGTCCTTCTGACTTCAGCTAGATTGAGGAGGTACGTCTCGAGCGTCTGTTCACCAAGGAGGTGCGGCTCAAACAGCGTCTGTTCTGGCGCCCAGCGGCTGAGTAAGAAACGCTGCACCACGTCCAGCTAGATCCAAGGTGGTAGCCCCATCAGCGTGGTCGTCCCTGTTGATACTGCAACTACCAGCAGAGCCACACAGGGACTTTCGTGGTTTTGAAAGAAAGAACGTGATTTAACTGCTTAAATCTAACTTAATTTATTTCCGACCAACAGTACACATACAAACTTCTCAAAGCAACGAACTACAACAACAACAACATTGCGCGCCAGAATCCTATACAGGGGTTGGACACTCTTTCAACTCGTAACATTTAATGCGAGGGGTGTGACACTACTATCCCTCCAACAGTCCCAGTGTTGATTGGGACGTTAAACAGAACTGGCACGATGGCCCTCCGGCGAGACAGGAGTGTTGGCGTAGGCCCAATAAGCCACCCGTAAAAATCCCCATTGCGAATAACATAGGAGAAAATACGACTCGATACAATCGGCAAAGACCCACGCGACGAAATAAGGACTACGATTGGAAACTTGGAACATGGAATTGCAAGTCACTAGATTTCGCAGGATGTGACAGGATAATTTACGTCGAACTACATCCCCGCAACTTCGACATCGTGCGGGCATCGAGCGGCTACCTTCTACCAAAGCTGTGGCAGCCGATCAACGCAAGGATGTGCATGTTAAGAGTTAAGGGCCGTTTCTTCAACTACAGCATCATCAACGACCACTGCCCACACGAAGGGAAACCTGATGACGAAAAAGAAGCGTTCTACGCGCAGTTAGAGCAAACATACGATGCTTGCTCGCCGCGTGATGAAAATCGTTGTCGGCGACATGAACGCGCAGGTAGGAAGGGAGGACCGGTAATCGGGCGAAACAGCCTGCACGCCGTATCGAATGATAACGGCCAGCGATGCGTAAATTTTGCAGCCTGCCGTGCGCGCAGCAGTTAGCAGTGGCCCTACCAATGGAAGAGCAGTTTGGCTGGAAGATGGCTGGAGAGACATCTGATCCGCCATAGGTAGTACCTCGACGACAGCACAAGGCTTCGTCTCTTCGAATCACAGAAACGACTGGTACGACGGCGAATGTGAACAGTTGAAAAACGAGAAGAATCCAGCATGGGCAAGAATGCTGCAACACCGTACGAGAGCGAATGAGGCACGTTACAAACAGGCGCGGAACAGGCAGAACTCAGTTTTCCGGATGAAGAAGCGCCAGCAGGAAGAACGAGATCGCGAAGCGATGGAAGAGCTGTACCGCGCTAAGGACACACGAAAGTTCTACGAGAAGCTGAACCGGTCGCGCAGAGGCTTTGTGCCACAAGCCGACATGTGCCGAGATAATCACGGGAATATTCTCATGAGCGAGCGTGATGTGGTCGAGAGGTGGCGGCAGCATTACGATGAGCACCTCAATGGCGACGTTGCAAGCACCGAAGGTGGCGTGGTGACAGATCTTGGAGTATGTGCACAGGACGAAAGACTTCCGGCCCCTGACCTCCAAGAGATTGAGGAGGAGGTTGGCCGGTTGAAAAACAACAAAGCCGCTGGAGCAGATCAACTACCAAGCGAGCTTCTAAAATACGGTGGAGAAGCACTGGAGTACTACACTGGGTCATTACCATGATTTGTGAGAAGAAAGTATTACCGGAGGAGTGGATGGAAGGTATCGTGTGTCCCATCTACAAAAAGGGCGATAAGTTGGATTACGGGAACTATCACGCGATCACACTACTGAGCGCTGCCTAGAAGGTACTCTCTCAAATTTTATTATCACAGATTGCGAGAGACTTCGTGGCACAATATCAGGCTTGATTAATGGGTGAACGCGCTATAACGGACGAGATGTTCGCCAGGTGTCCCCCAGGTGTTGCAGAAATACCGCGTGCTCACAGATCACTTGTTCATCGATTTTAAATCGGCGTATGATACAATCGATCGAGACCAGCTAAGGCAGATTATGCACGAAAACGGATTTCCGGATAAACTGATACGATAGATCAAGGCAAAGATGGATCGTGTGATTTGCGTTGTTCGAGTATCAGGGATTCTCTCGAGTCCCTTCGAATCTCGCAGAGAATTATGGCAAGGTGATAGTCTTTTGTGCATGCTGTTTAACATCGCCTTAGAAGGTGTAATAAGAAGAGCGGGGATAAACACGAGTGGAACGATTTTCACGAAGTCCGTTCAGCTGCTTGGTGATGCTTGGCTGCTTGATGATATTGTTATTATAGCTCAATGTGTCGAAGTCAAAGTACATTATGGCAAAAGGCTCTAGGGATGAAATAACGCGCCCACTATCATGAATTTCGACGGTGATGAAATCGAAGCGGTTGAAGAATTCGTGTTCTTAGGCTCACTTCACAGGTTACCGCCAACAACGATACCAGCAGAGAAATTCAGAGAAGCATTTAGGAAATCGAGCTTACTTTGGACTCCGCAGAACTTTACGATCGAAACAAGTTCGCCGTCACATGAAGTTAACTATCTTCAAAACGCTTATGACCGGTAGTCCTCTATGGGCACCAATGCAGAGGACCAATACGCCCTTGGAGCTTTCGAACAAAAGGCGTTTCGTACCATTTACGGCAGAGTGCAGATGGAAGACCGGACTTAGGGATGGTGAATGAATCATGAATCACGAGCTGCATCAGCTGCTGAGAGAACCAACCATCGTCCACACCAACTAAAATGGTTCTCGAGAGTCATCCGACCGGTACAAGAAGACGTGGTGCACAGCGAGCTAGATGGGTCGACCAAGTGGAGGACGATCTGCGGACCCTACGCATAGTGCGAAACTGGAGACACACAGCCATGGACCGGGTGGAATGGAGACGGCACAGGCCTTAGTCTGATCGGTAAGGTAAGTTGTATGTGTTTCTGTCAGAAGTGCTGGATTGTCTTTCGAAGAAACTTATTGAGATCGATTCCGGTATCTTTGACCCCTGGATGCTCTCTAACTGGATTGAGGATTGACTTCACGGAACGGGTATCACATCTTTGTATTTTGGTCGAAAACGAACCACATATTTTCTTCTAACAGTGGATGGATATGTGAAGCAGAAACTATTCGAGAAATGCGCCGGAAATACTCCTTTTCTGCGGAACCTGATCAGGAAATCTTTTCGACTGATCATGTTTCCTAGCTTTCTATTATTGTTAGCGTAGTTTCTCCGGGGGGTTTCTCCGAAAAATGCCTCGGGGAATCCTCTAGCAATTTCTTCAAGGACTTTTAAATCAATTTTTTTAGAGACTCTCGCAGGAGTTTGTATAGTACTTTCTTCAAGAGTTTCTCCAGAGATTCCTCCAGGGTTTCCTCCTGGAAAGGAGCTCATTCAAGGATTCCTCTAGAAGTTCATCTTGGGTTTCTTGCAGGTTTTCCTTCAGGAATTCCTCCAGGAGCCCCTTCATAGATTTTTGAGACAAACACAACTTATTTGTTGCATTCAGCTTTTGAACGAAGCATTCATACCGCTCTATCTTCATTGCGAGCATATAAACTAATTCATACGGATACTACTACTGATTCACATATTCATTATAATTTCTTTTTTTTTTCTTTCTATCTGTATTTCAGCTTGACGCGACGGATACACGAAAATTTGTGAAAACCATGATGGGTCACAGCAGGGTCCATTGCCTACCTGATCGACCAAAAATTGCTTGAGTTGATGGATGTTCTTCCCACGTGGGCTCACTTGTAGCAAGGTTGTGTCGCTAGAAACAATCAAATTCAAAAGGTATTTGGATAATTGCAAAAAAATGTATGCAACTCGTTGCAAAACTTGATTTTTACAGCAATCTTCGTATTTATGTACGATTCGGTCTTAAAAAAATACTTTTTGCAACTCATTGCATAAATAACCAATTTCTTTTTTTTTTCAATGATCAACGTACAGCCGCACAGTTGTTACTTTCGTAAATCTATTTAGGTACGTTGGGACGTGATCCTCCGAATTGCACTGGTTTTGTATTTTCCGAAATTGTACTTCGTCGTCACTGGAATCCAAAAATTCGAAGAAAACGTTCAATAACGTGTGTACAAACGAATGCAATAATTTGGAAACCAAAAAATAATGTTCTCTTATTCTTGATAGATTCATCATAATAGATTCCAAATCTGGCCTTGAATCTCTTAACGAAGTGTGTTTTTAAAAATTGGAAGCAATTTTCAAAATTGGGGCAAAAATCCCCATACATCGATAAACGCCTAAAAGTATGCAATGTCCTTGTAATTTCATGTAGATAAATCTGTGTTGTTCAAAATTTGTTAATAAAACATTCAAAAACAACCCAAAAAACAAAACTGACTATGACTAGCATGCAATCATATGTTGATGTACCGTTAAACATATACTTTTACTTTTTGATAGCTAAATTCACTGTGTTTTTCAATCAGTACTTCGCAAATTCATTTTTTCACGTAGAATTTAGTAAAAGATCAATGTTTTGATATAAAAAAAATCTATTTGATATATTCCACAAGGCTTCTTTGATCATGTCCATTAGAGTGGGTCATCGTTTATATGGAAAAATGAAAAAATCAATGGTATCCCATCAGATCTAAGCTTTTTTGATCCCATTTTAGGACCCAAATAAGTGTGCAAAATTTGGGCACGATAGGTTATGTCTACGTTTTGCGCATCGCGTTGAAAGTTTGTATGGGGTTTTACATGGGAAAACACACTTTTTTAAATTTCTCTCATAACAAGCTCAAATTGTTCTAAAACCATGTAACCGATAAAGTGAAAACGTAGCCTAGGGTGTCCTGAAAAACTTTGTCGAAGACCGCGAAGTGATCTGATGCTTATGAAAAAAGTTATAGCGTTGGCATTGCTTGACAAAACAGCATGATTTTGTTGCTATTGTTATTCCTTTACATGTTATAACATAAACACATGCATGCGGTTCGTTGGTTATAACTATTTTCACAAGTATCAGATCGCTTTGCGGTCTTCAACAAAGTTTTTCAGAACATACTAGGCTATCATTTTACAGTATCGGGTAAAAAGTTTCAGACAAATTTTTCAACTTTTGACAAAAATGCAAAAAAGTATGTTTTCCTATACAAAATCCCATACAAATTTCAATTGCAATGCGCAAAGTGTAGACGCAACCGATCGTGCTCAAATTTTGCACAGATACTCAGGATCCGAAATGGAATCAAAAAAGCTTTGATCTGAAAAAACGGTTCCGATGACCCACACTAATGTCCATACTCATGAGACTTCAATCTTTGATGATTTTTCAAGATTTGATGCGTTTTTCAGGGCACTATCAAAGTTACCCCAAAATAAAAATCTCATCCTCGTTCATATTGCAAAAAGTCACCTAAAATATTTAAGATTATCGAATCTTTCAATTGCAATTGATAACTGATACCCCAGTAGGGTATTGTACCATTTAGGCAGGTGTACCTATTTTGGGCACTTGCCGCTATAACAGAGTTAGATACTGTACGTGCCAAATTCTATACAAAATTTCAAATCAATCGGTTTGAAATTGACTTAGTTATAGCGGCAAGTGCCCAAAATAGGTACACCTGCCCAAATGGTACAAGACCCTACTTGTTTTAAAAATATAAAACTAGGGGGAATACTGTTACAAGGAAAAAAAATTAAGAAAATTCGCTGAAAAACTATCAAAGTTACCCCGTTTTACGGTATTTCATTTTTGCTCGGGTTCATTCAACAGGTAAGCTCCCATCACTTACCTGACAAACGAATGTTGCATTATTATTTTGCTTTCGTCTATCCTTTATGTGTGGTGAGAAGCGAAGTATCCACACACATTCAAGATTCCAACAAGAAACCAATCTTGACATGACAGCAGAAGTACCACGAACACAGAGTGTTGCAGTCACCACCGTAGCCAGACACCACTTCAGTTTCTTCCTTCGAAATAATTGCTTCCGTCTTGTGTGGCACACGATTGGACTAATTCTAGTGCTAATCTGCAGAAAGACATCGACGCCCATCCGGTAGAATAGATTCCAGCCATGGGCAAAAGGTGCGATTTGGCGCTTCTTTCACTCGGGGTGATACTACTTTCCAACCAGATCTCCCAGGCCAATGGTAAGTTTAGATAAGCCTAGCTGGAAAGAGACAGCTTCATAAGAGCAGCCAATATAAATAGTACAAAAATCAAACACCTCTAGACTGAAGTGAATAGAGACAGGTTTTAGAGCCACCGAAATCGAAAGTAATAGTAGGTATAGTATTCTTGATCCTATAACAAAAAAGACCTTGAGAATCGGGCTCGTCGCTTATGCAGCACTCCTTTCGTTGAAGTCGTTCGAAATATCACACCTCTGCATGCGAGTCAACCGGAGCCAAATCGCACTCGCGCATAAGTCAGCGTTAAATCCGAGTTCTCGTCGTCGTCGTCATCATCATCACAAGGGCATGGTTCTAAAATATCAGTGGTTTGCAAACGGGAATGATTTCGCATTCCTCGGGTAGGATGATAGGTTGATTCAGCAAAGGATTAACTAGGTTTTTTTTATTAGAACTCATAGAAGATAACATGTTAAATAAACATACTTTGCGGGTAGTTTAGTGTAACGCCATGTTGTACCACGATCGGAGGAGCAAGGCAACCAGTAGTTCTGGGGGTTCTTGAGCTTATTCATCGCATTAAGCATCATATGCACTGGCGTAGCCACGGGGGGGGTTTTAGGGTTAAAACCCCCCCCAGAGCCAAAATTTCTGGAACAAATTTCCAGTATAAAACGCTTTGTGATGAAAATTTTTTTCGGCTGCGCCGCTAATATGATCCTACGGCTCATATTCAGTGTATATTTTTACGAAATGTGCGTGTCAGATAAAAAAAGGGAATATTGAACATCGAAAACCCCTCCCAGAGCGAATTCCTGGCTACGCCACTGATCATATGGGTGTATCTCCGAAATCGATTTCTCTTGATCAAGTTTCTCTTGGGTTATTCCACGAAATTCAATTAAATTTCAAATGATCTCGTTACTGGTTTCTTCGGTTACAGTCCAATAGAGACTATTTTTTACTTTTTTGAGTGATTTTCCTTTATTACTTTTATAGTAAATGTTAAACCAATTGATTTCTTCTTTACCAAGTGGGAAACCGTACAAAATCTAGCCGTTTAATTCAAGTCAATTGGGCTGTTAAGTAAGGGGGTCAAGTTGCAAAATGATGATTTTTTCTGCACGAGTCGTACATTTATCTAACGAGGCTTGCCGAGTTGGATAAATACGACAAGTACTGAAAAAATCGAGTTTTGCAACGAGTTGCATACAAAGTTTATTGTTATTACAAAAAATACCTATTTAGTGAGATCATTTCTAGCTACACAAACATGTAAGGTATCAGTAAGAACCACGAACGCGCGCTCATGCTTTTCGGTATAGTTTTTTTTTTGTTTGATCAGGTAGGCTATGGTGTACCCATGATCGAGCTCCCGTTGTCAAACAGTTGTGCTCAAGCAAAAGCAGATTCAGCAGCTGCCTCTTCACTAGTTTTGTAGTTCGAATCGTAATTGAAATCGTCCTGATTCGGATTTGAGCTGCTCAGTAGATATAGAGTCAGAGGCTGAACTTACGGAAGGCACTGAGGTAAGTAAAAAGTGCTTACTAGCAAGAGTGCCGAAAAGTAGTACTTTTCGGCACACTTGCACAAGTTGTGAAAAGTATTTCAGCATACTTCAGCCAACTGAAATGTTCACAACGTAATTGCAAAAAAAAACATTTTTTGTAATTGCGTTGCGTTTTCCCCTACTTTTCACTCGCGGTTGTGACGTTAAAACGGCCTACTTTTCTTCACTAAAACAAAAGTGCCGAAAAGTACTACTTTTCGGCACTCTCAAGAGTGCCTCGCCGACCTCAGCAAACGGATTGCCGAGAATCCAACAGCCGAGAATCCGGTAATAATTTTTACTGATTCTCAGTAAAAGTTTTACCGAGATGTCGTTAAAACTTTGCCGAGATCTCGGTAATCCAACTTTTTACCGAGATCTCGGCAAAGTTCACCGAGATTCGGTAATGGTTTACCGAAATCTCGGTAAAAATTTTACCGAGAATCAGTAAATATTTTACCGAAATATCAGCTGTTGGATTCTCGGTAAACCGTTTACCGAGATCAATTTCTGAATTTAAGTGTGTAGGACTGCAGAACAGTCGTAGAAGCAGCAGCTGAAGCTACTTTTGCTCCTGCCATGGTGCGGTTACGGTATGACGACGACGAGAGCTTGCAAATTTTTGACACCTACCCTATCATAGCCTACCTGATCAAACAAAAGCACCACGCTGACGCACATGAATGCTGCCACGTGGTTCGACTTGAAAGTACGTGTAGCAAGATTATACCAAGGATTATACTGAATGGGTATTTTTTGCAATTACAAAAAACTTTGTATGCAACTCGTTGCAAAACTCGATTTTTTCAGCACTTGTCGTATTTATCCAACTCGGCAAGCCTCGTTGGGTAAATGTACGACTCGTGCTGAAAAAATCATCATTTTGCAACTTATTTATGTTAACTTATGTTAACTTATGTATGTATTTATGTTAACTTATGTTATTTATGTTAACTTATTTAGTTATTTATGCAACTATTTTGTAATTACGTTGCGAAAGTGATTGTTTTTACATCGGCTAGAAGGTAACGTAATGGCCTACTTTTCCATTCTTGAACAAGTGTGCCGAAAAGTACTACTTTTCAGCACTATTAAGTGTGCCGAAAAGTAGTACTTTTCGGCACTGTTGTTTGAATGGCAAATTTGACGTCAATTTTACACTCTTTTTAACTGCTAATAAATCAAACTGCCGGAAATTAATCCCTTCCATGTCCAGGAACTTCCCGCAGGTCATTTGCGGTGTTGTAGATGCTCTGCTCTTGACTTTGAAGATAAAGTGCCAAGTTGAACTGGACGGAAGCTTGAAAATTTGTGACAGTCATATCGACAGCCTACTATATTGATCGGAAACATTGGCTAATAAACGTGGTCGCCAGCTTATTTATGTTTTCTCGGTTTGCGTTTGTGTAGGAAGTGAGGACTGTACTCGATGGCTGTTTTTTTCGTAATAGGAGGCAATCAGTGAAGTACTAGATTGAAAGTAGTGAGCTGAATTTTTGTATGGTGAGATGTTCAAATCTCCATTTTTGCAATGAATTGGTGCAAACAGCGTGGGTTATATGATTTCTTGGCTAATTTGATGCTGTTTGAGCAAAAGTTTGGGTAACTTTGTTGTTGTATTATTTATTTCATGCAACTTCAACGACACAGTTACCCAAACTTTTGCTCAAACAGCATCAAATTAGTCAAGAAATCATAATACCCACGCTGTTTGAACCATTTCATTGCAGAAATAGAGAATTGAACATCTCATCATACAAAAATCCAGCTCACTACTTTTAATCTAGTACTTCACTGATTGCCTCCTATTACAAAAAACTTTGTATGCAACTCGTTGCAAAACTCGATTTTTTCAGCATTCGTCATATTTATCCAACTCGGCAAGCCTCGTTAAATGTATGACTCGTGCTGAAAAAATCGCAACTTGTTGCATAAATAACTATTTTCTGATTCTACACACATCTTATAACGCGCTCAAATATCTTGATAGTCCAATATATTTTGTTTATTTTACTAGATTCATACTGATTTTTTCACTGATTTCAGTATTTTTTCTATCTTTTTTAAGGTGCCATTAGACTGTTTGTCGAAAGGGCAAATATTTGTCATTGTAGTCCGACATTTATCCAAGGTTGCTATGATTCACGTTGTGTTGGCCAATTGTCGGGCTTGTTTGGCCAAATATTTGTTATAAGTAATGGGACCATTACAAAGTTCTTAGCAGAAGATTTAACTCGGCACACTCGGTAATTAATATTGAACGTTCCACAGTTTTTTTTTGACATTTGTTCTGCTGAACTCGTTAACTCATTTACAGACACGGAGACAAATTTCGTTCGTTTGAAACAAAGATATTCATGTTTATTCGGTAAACTGATAAAATATTTAAAACTAAAATATTTATTTTCAAAACTAACTCAATTACATATTGATTTCTACAATACCCATTGATTTCATCTTGCAAAAAAGGCAAGTTTCACCAAAAGTTTTCACGAAATCCCATTGATTTCGGGAGCGTATGTTATCTAGGGTGCCTGTACCAGTTATCGCACCACCTAAGAAAAACTATTTTTAAAAAAATAAGAAGAAGACCGACGAATGTAAACAATAAGTCAAATGATTGATTAGCCTTCATACTTTACAGGAAAAATATAAAAACGGAGCCAAAACTACTTTTAGTATTTATTACGGCGTGTGCCAATGATAGGAACCCTGTACCAGTTATGGACACATTTGTTAATTTGGGTTCCACTTCGCACTATTTACATGCATTCCTTATGGGATTTGCCATAACTGGTACACTATGGCGAAATAGGGTGCAAGGAGGCCGAAAAGTTAAGGAAAACGATTTATTTCTACCATAATTTGAGCAAATTGTGATGTTTGAATGATTGCAACCATCTTTTGTGATCGTGAGCTGTTGTTCACAAAATTTTTCTTGTTGATTTGTATCTTCAAAGGTTGAAAATCAACTATGGCGAATTTGAGGTACTATAGCCATAACTGGTACACTGAGCCTACATGATGTTGGCACTGAAAGTGCCACGCGGGAAGTGAGTTTTCCTAGAGAAGGAAATGATTTTGTAAATTTAATTGGAAAACAAATATTTCCGTAGGGCCGACCTGCCACAAAAAACAAAAATTTTTACATTTGTTTCTAACATAACCTGTCAGAAAATGCATGTTTGTTTCAAAAATGGATTGAATTTGCTTCAAATGTGACGTTCGATTTGCTCCAAACAGTTTTATTTTTGTTTCCAGAACAAATTGACAATTTATTTGGGTTTACCTGAAATATGTTTGATTTTACCATGCTTTTTTCTGCGTGGAGTTACAGCAAAAAATGCAACCGAGCGTACCTAGTTGAATCTGCTGTTGATTCAGGAAAAATACCGAATTAATATTGGTGTGTGGATTAGGCTTTGGATCAACAATCCAGAGACGGCGAATGCAGTGCTGACATGGTGAAATCAGAGCTGGTTACTCAAGCAAGTTTTCCAAATCACAATTCCGGAGGAACCACTCCATAAAAAATCTGGAGCTCGATTTGAATAGGTCTTATGTGCTTTCGTCGATATAAAATTCGATCAGTTGGATTCGCTTATTGAAGCGAAAGCTGTTGAAATCAAACAAAACTTATACATACAGCCGATTTCTTACAAAACAGGCTTTCCGTTCAATCACTAAAAGTCCTCGAAAAATAATTAATATTGCTACAGTAACCAAAATAAACTGATCGATTTTTATATCGACGAAAGCACATACGACCTATTCAAATCGAGCTCTAGAAATATTTTCACGATTTTTTTCTGTAAACATAGCAGGTATTCCTTTTTTGAGTTCAGCAAGAATTCTTCATAAGATTCCTCCAAAAAATCTTTTAGAATTTTCTCCATGATTACCTTCAGGAATACCCCCAGATATTCCTTTAGGGATTCTTTCATGATAAATCTTTTTTTTTCTTGAATTTATAAGAAAAGAAGATTCTAGCAGGATTTCCTAAATTATTCAAGCAAAAATTCTCCCAAAGATTACTCCAATCCTATGAAATGCATTCCTGCTCATGAACTGTTTTGAAAATTGATCCAAGGATTATTTTTGGAACTCCTCCAGAAATTTTCCTAGGGTTTTTTTTTTTTCACAAGTTTCCCAAGAAATTTCTCAAAGGATTCATCTAAAAGACACTACACCGTCTTCAACCAGAGGTTGTACAGACTGAACAAGCACTAACATATGACAACGGACAACACACATAACACCCAGTGGCCCAGTGGAGAATTTTCCGTTTGACGAAAAGTTTTCCCCGACTGGAGCGGGAATCGAACCCACACTCCGAGGCTTACGAAACGCCTAGATGACTGACGCCTCTAGCCGCACGGCCACGAAGCCCACAAAGCTAGTCCATATGGCTATCTCAAACCTAGTCCATAAGTTTCTTCAGAAATTCGTCCACAAATTTCTTCTGGGAATCCCTTAGTGATTATCTAGGAAATTCCATCAAAGACTGATACAGAAGTTTGTACATATATTTTTGCTGTGTTTCTTCAAATATTCCTGTAGGAATATCCCTCAAGGATATTATAAGAATTCTTCTTCTTTAGCCTTTCAGAAATTTCTCCTAAGGGTTTCTCATGGATTTTCTCCAAAGATTTCTTCAAAAAATGCAATTCCAGGAGAAAATATTTGTCAGAGATTCGGAGATTATTTCAAAGATTCATTCGAAAACAGTTCTTGGGAACTCCTTTTGAAATGCAGAAGTGTTTTCCAGGAACTCTTCCATGAAGATTTCTCCAGAATTCCCTTCAGATCTTATTTCATAATTCAAAGATTCACTCAGGTATTTATTTAAAATTTTCTCTGAAAATTTCAAGAGATTCTGAAAGTTCTTCCAGAGTTTTCTCTCAGCAATTCCTGCAGATATTACTACAGAACCTGTTTCTTGGTATTTTTCAAAAAAAATATCAAAATATCCTTCTATGAATACCGGCAGAATCGGGTCCCTCCGTTCTTCCAGGTATTCTTTCAAAGATTTTTTAAAAACTTTTTTTTCTAGAAATTCGTTCGAAAGATCGCTAAATTTTTTTCCGGGATGTT
The DNA here is from genome assembly GCF_035046485.1 of Aedes albopictus. Taxonomy (NCBI): domain Eukaryota; kingdom Metazoa; phylum Arthropoda; class Insecta; order Diptera; family Culicidae; genus Aedes; species Aedes albopictus. Next base: position 111,728,119 of record NC_085136.1, on the reverse strand, counting down.
TTTTTTTGTTTCTGCAGAATCTCGCCCAGAAATGTTTTCTATGAATTCTTCCAAAGATATCTGCAGGAGTTCTTCTAAGGATTCCTTCCAGTGACCCTTACATTGACGGATTTATAAAAGTATACAGTATCTTCGTCTGCTGCAGGAATTTTGGTAGAAATTCGGAGGTTCTTCCAGAAATTTCTCTACAGATACATATATGCAGAATTCATTCCATAAATATTTTGAGCATTTTTTTCTTTAAAGTACTTTGAGTTCCTCAAGAAGTTTTTCTTTATTTTTCTAGGAATTAAAGAAGTACATATCCTTGATGTTTGATAGTATGGGTCTCCAGTTAGCCTAGTGGTTAAGGCTATGGATCGCCAATCCGGAGACGGCGGGTTCGATTCCCGTTCTGGTCGGGAAAATTTTCTCGACTCACTGGGCATAGTGTATCATTGTACCCTCTTCACAATATACAAAGTCATGCAATGGCATGCCAACTTCAATTAATAACTGTGGAAGTGCTCAAAGAAATCTAAGTTGAAGCGAGGCAGGCCAAGTTCAAGTGGGGACGTAGAGCCATTAAGAAGAAGAAGAAGAATGAAGTATCCTAAGGAGTTTCTTCAGGTACCTTCCCAGGATTTTTTTTGCAAGGATTACTTCTAGGAAACTCCAAAGTTATAACAAAGTTGTTTAAAGAAGGGATTCCTACAGCACTGGCGTAGCCACGGGGGGGGTTTTAGGGTTAAACCCCCCCCCCAGAGCCAAAATTTGTGGAACAAATTTTTAGTATAAAGCGCTTCGAAACGAAAAAATTTTTCGGCTGCGCCGCTATTTTCAAACTACAAATACAATTGCTCATTACTGATCACAAAATGAAAGTGTCAAATAAAAAAAGGTATCATTGACCGTTGAAAACCCCTCCCAGAGACAATTTCTGGCTACGCCACTGTCCTACAAACAATCATCCAAGGATTTCTTTGAAATTTTATCAAGTGATTCCGTCAAGAATTCTTCTAGGAATTTTTCGTGTAATTTCTGGAAGAACTTCCGTATAAATGGAGGTGTATCTGAAACAATTCCTAAATGAATCTTTGAAGGCACCCCAGAAAATATGTTTGACGGAGCCACATGAGTAGTTTCTAAAAAAATCGTTTCTGCAGCAATACCAATACCAAATTCTTAAGGGAACCCTTAAAACACTTTCCGAAAGAATCTCTATAGGATGTGTTCCCGTAAGCAGCATGAAACACCGTCTTGTTAGATGCGTAACTATGCAGCTACTAAGCTGTGGATTTATTGTTCAATTATTAGTTGCAATTCAAGAGACACATTAACATTTTCTTGCATTATCGGTGTTCCTTACAAGAATAACGTAATCCGTGGGTGATCTGGCATCCCCTAATCTACAGGCAAGATCTACAGGTATAAAGTAAATTCCATAAATTCTTGTTTCAAGTTATGCGAATAGCGATAGTAAGTACATATCACATTTCATGTAAAACATACCGCAAACAGACTAATATTTCGGGATAGCAAAGGCTATAATTAAGCAATTTAAAGAGTTATATTAATGCGAATTCAATAAACAGTTTACCAAACTTACTGTGCACAAATATCATCTACAACTCACTACCAGAATTCAATAATGCTGATTCATCTAATTGTGCTGTCGATTGTTCGGAGTGACGATTTGTGTCTGTCAGTCTATCTTCTCTACACCGACTCGTTTGGGAAACGGTCAGTGGTTTCACCGTCTCTCCGTATCGACGAGGGTTATCGTCGATAGGATGTTTTAAAGAAATGGGTCGATGTCTGTCTGTCGATGTGTCGAAAAGGAACTGTTGAAGAAACCTCGCAGTGAAATTCATAAATGAATCCCTTAAATTCTGAATAAGCCTTTGAAGATCTTTTTAAAAGAATCCCTGACGGAATATTGGAAGAAATCCTAGCGGGAATTTCTGAAAGAATATCTGAAGGATTTTTTTAAGAAATTTCTAGTAAAATATCTGTAGAAATCTCAGAAAGTAGGGACTAGAGGAAGTAGTAGAGATTCATTTCTAGAGGAATATTTGAAAATGAAAAACTTTCTGGTGAAATTCAAGGAGAAATTCCTGGGAAAAGCCTTGAGCGGAATTCCTATAAAAGTTTATCGAGTGGGGAGCTTACCTGGTGTGATGGTTAAAGCGTATGCCTTTCACGCCGAGGACCTGGGATCGAATCTCACTCCCACCAAACTCACAAAATGTGAGTTCTTCCTTCGGAAGGGAAGTAAAGCGTGGGTCCCGAGATGAACTAGTCCAGGGCTAAAAATCTCGTAAATACAGATGAAAAAAGAAATTTTTTGAGTAATCTTTAAGAAAATTCCTGAAAAAATCCTTTAAATAAGATTCCAAAATGAGTTTGTGGAAGATTTTCTAAAAAATCTGTGGAAAATTTTCAGGAGTAATCCTAAACATTTGATTTTCCGAAGGAATTGCTGGGAGCATTTCTAGAAGTAATCCTGAAGCAATTTGTGGACATATTTTTAAAGAAATTCTTGTAAGAATACTAGAAAAAAACGCCTAGGTAAGCTTCTGTAAAGATCCGTTGGAAAAAAAACACTTGATATATCTCTAAAGGAGTTCCTGGCAAACATCCTCCTCAAAGAATCTGCGGAGAAATTTTTAGAGCTATCCTTTAAAAAATTGCCGGAGAAATTTCTGGGGAAATATCTGAAGGAATCTCTGGATGATTTCCTGCACGATTTTCCGGTTGGAATTCAGAGAAGTTCCTAAACACATCCTGGCGAAAACTTTAGTGATCTTCCTAAATGAATCTCTGGTAGATTTTTCGAAGAAACCACTGGTAAAATGTATAAAAGAAACTTTGGGATTTCTGAAGAAATCCCTGTAGAAATTAGTCAAAGAATCGCCAGAGACATCTTCCAAGGGTTTTTAAACGAATTCCTGAAAGAATTTCTGAAGCAATTCCTGACGAAGTTTCGGGAGTTCATGAGTTCAAATTTAGAAGAAACTTCTGAAAAAATCCATGGTTAGAATCCTTGGACAAATTCATGAAATTTTTAGTCTATTGAAGATTTTTAAGAGAAATCCGTGGAAAAATTTCTGGTGGAATTCTGAACTTTTGTTTTTCTGAAGGAATCGCTGAAAGCATATCTGAAGAAATATGTGGATGATTTCTTGAAACACTTCTGGTATGGGATTTTGAAAGAATGTAAGGATGAATTTCCGAAGAAACACACGGAAGTTTTTCTAGAGGAGTTCTCAGAGAATTTTTTTATTGAAGGTGCCTCTGGAAGTAATCCTAAAGGAAATACTCAGAAATTCATTCAGGAGCGGAACTGGATATTCAAAGAGCTGGGATCGACATATTCACAAAATGTGAGTTCATTCTTTGGATGGAAAGTGGAATGTGGGTCTCGAGATTACTTCAGACATTACTCCATAGATTTCAGCAAAAAAAATCGGAAATTCCTAAAGCGATTCTTTCAGAAAAATTTTGTTGGTGTAGTATTGTGGACAAAAAAATGAATGAACGGTATGATCTGACGATGTTTGTGAACCACTGCTCCAAATCAAATGCTTCACAGATAAAAATAATGAGATTTACACGTCATGTAAACTTCATTTTACTCATGTAAACTTAATGTTATGATGGTTTACATGATATATCATGTAAATTTGTGTTATATGTCATGTAAACTCTCAGAATCATGCTGAATTACATGACATATAATGGAAGTTTACATGATATTTCATGAACTTTACATGATATGTCATGTAAACTTCTATGATATCCCACGCTCCAATTATGTGCATCATATGTCACAGAATTTTACACTCTTTTTTCGATCTGTGTTGATGAAGCATACTAAATCATCCAATATTGGCTTGCATGAATCGCACGGAACAATTTATGCAAATTTTATTCTACACATCTTCGTCTAACGTTTGCTTTTCATCCCCAATAGCTCTGCTAAAACGATGCTACCAGTGCAGATCGCGCGGCGAACTGGGCAGTTGCAAGGATCCGTTCACGTTCAATGCGACTCAGGCGGAGAACGAGCGGGGCGTGACGGCCGTCCCATGCGCTTCCGGTTGGTGCGGAAAGGTGATCGAGGGTCAAGGATCCTTCCGAGAGGATGGTGAGTATGCGCTGGGTTGCTCATCCAAATTTTCATGATGGTTCTAATTTTAAATCTCGATTGTAGATTACGATATGGCAACGCAGCGGATGTGCGTCCAGCGGGGTCCATCGGATTCGGAGGATCGGTGCGCGTACACAGTTTACAACTACAAGAAGGTCTACATGTGCTTCTGCCAAGGAGATTTGTGCAACGGTGCAGTGAATTTACGAGTGTCTACAGGTTTTCTAATGATAATAGCAACATTAGCCAGTGTCTTGTTTACGGTTGTGAGATTTCATTGATGACTGCATCGAGCGTAGATCATCATAGAACCATAGAAGTTAGCACCGTACTCGCTTTGAATGGCGTACAGAAGAGATTGTAAAATGTTCATATAAATATATATTTATTTTTATTGTGTTCTAAATTAAAATAAATGCTGGAAAACATTGATGACTAGAGTTTCATTTTTATCAAATAGGACGCAATCAGTGAAGTACTAGATTGAAAGTAGTGAGCTGGATTTTTGTATGGTGGATCATGATCAGTTCTCCATTTCTGCAATGAAATGGTGCAAACAGCGTGGGTTATATGGTTTCTTGCCTAATTTGATGCTGTTTGAGCAAAACTTTGGGTAACTGTGTTGTTGAAGTTGCAAGAAATAAATAATACAACATCACAGTTACCCAAACTTTAGCTCAAATAGCATTAAATTAGTCTAGAAATCATATAACGCTGTTTGGACCATTTCATTACAGAAATGGAGAACTGGTCATCTCACCATACAAAAATCCAGCTCACTACTTTCAATCTAGTACTTCACTGATTGTTTCCTATTATTCATGCATCGTACTCATTTTTTGGAACTTCTAATTGTTATATCTTTGCACAATTACACCGTGTCCAATAAGTTCTCATACAAAATCAAATTGAATTAATTTCACATCTGTAATATGCATTTTCAAAATAAGTTTATTTATTGAAAGGCCAACTAACACTGATCCAATACAGCATATGTTTTGGAATTAACTGTCCTTCATCCTTCTCTGCTGATCGCTTATGTGTCGTAAGTCTATTTCAGCTGGCACGCACGCCATTTCATTGTTATGTCGTCTCATTTTAACGAGTAATGGTTTTAAGTTGAAACAAATTAGGTTTCTGTCCTCACCATTGCTAGTAGCAACTATGACCATAAGAGAAAAAAATGTGAGATTATGTATTGATGAAGTACGGAGCCGTTTTATTATGTACAAAATAAAACGTAAATAAAACAAAAATGTCAATTTATCTGTTTTAATGAGATTTGTTGTGTTAAAGAAGCATGACTCATTCTCACTTCTAAAATATGCTTGTACCCCTATGGTGGTAAATGTTGTCCAAAATTTACGTTTTACGATGTTTACCGTTAAAATAATGATAATTTTCAAGAAAATCAGCCCAAATTGAGCTTACTTGCAAACTTCTTATCATATCATCACTAAAATTGTATTGTTTAAGCCGTAGTATATCTATTTGGTACAATACTTGGCATAAAAACTCAAAATATTATTTTATGGACTCTATTTAGCTACCGTAGAATGAAAAAGTTTTCGAACATTTTTCTTGCGTGCCGGAGCACACGAATTTCTGAAAATGGAAGTATGCTGCTAGGCTTATGAAAACGAATAGGAAATAACGTAAATCTAAACGGTATGCTTTATTTAGTATGTTGTGGCCTTTCAATACATGCATTTATTTTTAAAATATAAATCACAAAAGTGAAATAAAATTATATTTTCTGAATTTGCATTTTGTATGAGAACTTATTGGACACGGTGTACGACTAATCTAAAGTTTTTGTTTACTTCATCATTCTATTTTTTTACTAAAATCTGAGACACAATTTCAAGAAAATGTATTTGTTCCACATGCGTTTTCACCCAACATTGTTCCAACTTCAAAATTTGCCTTACGCGCTCTTAAAAGCATTCTAAAACCTTGAGAATGTTAGTGTTATTGAACAACTGCTCAATAGAGGCATTCAATATCTGATAAAAATCATGTAATTTTTATAGTTCAACATCTTCGCATAGATAATGGGTAATACACAAATTATGTCACGCAAAATTCGACCTTCAAACCCCCCTTCCCCTATGTCACACTTTTTGTATGAAACTTCAAATTTGTATGGGTCGTCACGTTTTGTGCTCTTTCTTGTAGATTGGCATTATGAGGCCATCCAGATCCAACCAACTGGTAGGCAATTCTTCATCCTCCCACATCTTTACAGTCGGAACCCGCTCGTTGAGCCACAACCTACACCCAACCAACGAATTCGATTCGCTAGTTGGGTGAAGTGACAACAGCACAAGGGGCGTGCGCATTTTTTTTTAAATCATGTTTGAGTTGGAAGCAAAAAGGAAACATTTTCAATTTGTTTTACATTTAGAGCAAAACTGATACGTTTTGCAAGATACATATATGGCCAATGCAAGAAATAATTATTTTCACCCATTTTCAGTCGGTAAAGTGAAAATATAGATGTTTATGAAACCACCCGGACCAAAAGCAAGCACAAAACACTTTCAATGATCGACAAAATAAAGATTGCCTATGTTTTGCATTTGTTTCGAAGTAATTGTACATATTCTTTTTTTTAAGAAATATGAAATAGATTTTTTTTCTCGATTATCAGAAAAGTTTAAGCAACTAAAAACTCATTAGCTCGCCCCTCGGAATTACAGATTGGTTGTCATTTTCAGTTTGACATTGAATTATGACATCCAGGTACTTTTTAGTTGGCTGACAGCTCAACTAACGGGGCCCCAACTAAAAAGCCACCCAACTATTAAGCCCCCAACCAGCGAGTCATGACTGTACAATGAATAATCTGGTGGATTGATTGGTGTAGCTGCTCCATTCCGTGCTTAAGAAGTTCGACCGAGATCTCGTCCTTCTCAGCAGCCTTACTGTTTTTCAGCTGCTAAAGGGCCTTCTTAACCCTAAAAGGGATACCATAGACTAATTTCAAGACCTCGATGTACCAAAGAAAACCATTAAATTTTCTGTGTCCAGTCCGGTACCCAATAAATATTCATTACCGTTTTTTTTTCCGTGTAAATTGCCTTTTGTGTAAATTATATTTAGCGTGTTACACCGATCTGACAGCTCTGACAGTAAGGGACTAAACATGAATTACGTAATTGGGTACCGAGGATTGTTCACAATCTGCGAACTTGACTGTGGAAAAAATCGCGACCATGACGCCGCTGGGGATACCTTCATGGCCTCAGTTTCGTCACCTCGCTGAGTGTGTTCCATCAAAGACGAGCTCTGAAAGGCGCCTGGGGTCCAATGGACCCCAGGTATCCCTTTTAGGGTTAAACTCACCCAGTTGGTGGTTCCACTGTTTGGCCGTCGTGCATTATGGTAAACCTATTCCTGGGTGCTCCTTTACTGCTATCATTCAACAAATTTTTGAAGTGCTCCTTCCACCTGGCTGCCACAATTGGCTTCTTTAGCGGTGTTGAAATAATTCCATATTCTGAATCTGCATGCAAAACTGAGCCGAAATCCAAATTTTCATGAATTTTGGTGCTCGGGAACCTATTTAAAAATCAATTTGAAGTTTGTATGGGAGCGATTTGTCGAATCACCCCTCGTCGCATTTTGTACTGAGTGGAGCTGTAAAACAGCTACCCAGCTGTCAAAAGGTGATTTGAAAAAATCTCTTTGAAATTGATTTTAGGTACCAAAATAAAGTTCAAAAAATCTGAAAAAATCATAGTGGCTCAGAAAAAGGTGCTCTTTCGTATAAAATCAAAAAATCGATACATTTTTCTTAATTTAAAAACCCAATTGTTTTGTCTGTCCGCAAAATTCCTTCCCGGTCATTACACATGGCGGGCACTGGCGCAGCCTTGGGGGGGGCGGCTGGCTTTGATGCAATATGAGTCCGAAAGTAGTGCGATGTCTGTACTCGACTCCGATGCGAATTGCCACAACAGCTGCTGCGCGGCTTTACAGTGATCCAAGCTCAACTATGTGACCTGCGTCATTTTCGGCAGTTCTGTCCTCTCATGCTTGCTTCACAGCAAATAATTTTGTAATATTTATCCAGACACGTAATTTCTGTCGATGTATCCCTCTTCGAACGTAATTCTCACTAGGATGCATCATTTTCCAACAATTATCACATTCACCATATGTACTCCCTGATTGGCACCGGACAGTGTCAACAAACCCATTCCACCAGATAACCTAGAAGCAGTACGATATTTATCATCAACCTCCTAACTCGGTGAAATAGTCGAGAGGTGAAGGATATAACTCACAATCAACGGATCAGTGTACGAATCCATTCCAATATTTTACTTATACATGATTTATCTGTCGGTTCGGTTCTAGCGATTGCTAGACCCACATTCAAGCTGGGGCAGCTAGTTAGCTGCGTAGAAAGAATGTAATTTGTACATCACTTTTAAGACGCGTTTGATGTGCAGCGAAAATGATGTGATATCACAAGATTTTTTTTTGCTGTGTTGGGCACTTAACCCCACCCGTCACGTGGTTTTTGTTCGCCGTACAAATCAGACACTTTGATGCCGACTTGCACTCTCTGGCGAAGTGGCCTTCTACTCCGCACCTTCTGCAAAGTTTACTCCTGTCGGGGCCTTTGGATGCTCACGACTTGTAGCCTCACTCGAAGCACCTGAAGCACACTTCCGGCAGCTCACAGATGCTGAGCGGACACTTCGACCAGCCGACTTCTATCATGCCCTTTGCAGCCGCTTTTTTCGCCTCCCCAACTGGAAGCTTGATCGAAGCGATTTGCGTTCCTGCTGGGCCCCGCCTGATGTGGATCGATGTGCTTGGTGCGCCTCCATACACTGCTGCCTAAGGACGGCAGGGAGCTTCTCCGCGGTGGCGATCTCAAGCCCTCACCTGTACCTCATCTCCTAGCACTTTTTGTGCTAGTGCCGTGTAAGAGGAGCTCTTGTTGATGGCATTCTTCTTGAGCACTAGCAATATCTCCCCTGTTCTAGTGCGCCGGATGCTTTTAACATCCGCGCCTAGCTCCGAGAGACGATTCTCGCCACGCATAGCCCGCAGCACATCTGCGTAGCTATATCGCGCTGTTTTGAGGACCAGTGTGTCACCCCTCGTGCGTTTACGAGCAGGCTTCGCCTTGGTTTTACTCAAAACCTTATCTTTCCTCTTCTTCTTTCCAACCGTAATCCAAGGGTTCCCCTTCCCTTGGACCGATTGGCCACCGCTACTTTTAACGACCTCGTCTCGGTGCTTCGGCTCTTTACCCCTAGCTCGTTTCGCGACCGGTTTGGTATTGCTCGCACAGCGCGGGCGTTTACCCCTCACCGGCTGCTCCTCATGGACGGATCTCGCCCTTTTGGCGCGGTCCGTTTGCGTGGACCTCTCTACTCTACCGTCGTCAATCGCTTTGCCTCGTCGCTCGACCCAAACATCGTATTCTCTCTTGGCCTGGGCTACCGAATCGCGGAACCTCAGCAGACCTTTTAAAAGGTCTTTGCTGATGTTATTCCGCCCGCTCGTGTAGCCGATCAGTTCGGCGAGTTCCCTATACCGAATCAGCGTACGCGATGGTTCCGCTTCACTAATCTGCGTGTCCTCGGTCGCTGACCCGATCCTCGGTGTTCCATACTCCGACACTTGAGGGGATTCCACCCTCGCCGCTTGCGTTGGTGATCTAAACAGTTCGCTTCTCGCGAACGGGTTGATCACCTCACCCTTCGCATTCTCGACCTCTTCAATTAAAAACGAATCTATCACTGCAATAAGGGTCCCCCTTAGAGCCACTGTCCCTCACTGCCACTTAAGGAGTCGCCCAAGGATCCCGGTGGTTATCTATGCAAGCAGGGAGGCCACCCATGGGTTGGCACATGCCATTATGGGACCTGAGCTCAGAGCCAGGATCAGCGCTAATCAGGATACTTCAACTGAACCTACCTCCACCCAGTTAGTTTCCTAAACTGGGTATAAATCGGGAACGTACTCTAAGGCCTTGCCAAGGTTTTATGGGACGGAAGGCAGCTCCGACATTAGCCCATCCGTCGTTGCAGGTCAGTGTCACCCGGCCCTACTAAGAGGATAGAATGCCGTCACCACCAGCACACCTCTACTCCGCGGTCTTCTCAGAGTATACCATCTCGTTGACCAGTTCCATCGCGCGCGTCAGTATGCCGTAATCAAGAACTTACTGATGTGCCCGAGGCACCCCTGACCAGGCTAGGACACTTTGGAAGCGATGCCGATTCGCTTGTGCAGAGTTGATGCTTCCGGATGTGTGGTATTTCTGAAGAGGCCCAGCAGAGCCCACGCCTAGGCAAACTCCGGTTGAAGAATTCGTGTGCGGTGCACATGATGTTGTTGTTCTATAGTTTTGGGCTAGCGTATCTCTTGGATAGCTGCACAGCACATGAACGTCAACATTCTGCAGTTCACGAGCCAGGAGCCCAATACGTGGGGGTCCATTCCAAGTTCTCACGTTCCAAGATCCGACTTTCGAATCGTTGTCCTTAATTCGTTGCCGGGTCTATTGACGTTGAATCAATCCGTTTACACTACTTTTCTTGGTGATTGAAGGTTTTTAGCAGGCTACCTTACCTGGGCCACGCTGCCTACGTCTACATCGCGCTGAAGGGTCTGCCTCCTTAGGTAGGGGAAGACGGGGTAAGACGGCCACCCTAAGCCAAAAAAATCATAACCTAACACTGACAATGAATTACACTAGTTTCAACACAGCATATCATTTTTCAAAGTGTTGGGCATGCAAGAAAATTATTTTTCGATTCGTGCAGTTGAAACTTTTATAATTTTGAGCCATTTGAAAATGTGATTAAAAAGCACATTATTTTTTGACGACGGGGTAAGACGGCCCACCAGCGGGGTAAGAAGGACCATAACTATTTTTTAAAATAGTGATTAGAAATGTTTGAATTCCATACGTTGAAATAAGATATGACTCCCTTAAGTCCCTCACATGGGAAATTGGTTAACATAATTGTCCGGGGGGTTACCATTTATTATTTTTATTGGGATATCGTAAATATGGATACTCAAACACCCATTTACATTACAAAAATGTTCTTTCTGCTTACATCCAGCGCAAACAACTCAAATATGAGTTTATTTATGTGAAATGGCATATTTTCAACAAACAATTTTTGATAAATTGGGTGCAGCCATATTATTCTATGATCTGGAGGGTGGCCGCCTTACCCCGTTCGAGGTGGTCGCTTTTACCCCGCTTGAGCAGATTTTACTTATGAGGCTAGTTCATAAGGATTTTTGTTTTCAATCTCAATCTTATTCCTCTTATGTTTTGTTAACATTCCTGGTAAGTTATGAACGGGTTACTTTTTTAATTTGAAAACGTTATTCCGAATCAAAATCCTTAAGGTTATATGCGACAAAATTAGATTAAATACATCATCATAAAGCAAATTCTTCAGTTCGTATTTGGGTGGAACGCTGGGAAGAGTGAACGGTCGACGGTCGTCAGTGACAAGCAGGGCGCGGAGGCTGAAACATGCCGCATTTCGTCGTTCCCGCGTTTTCGTATTATTCTTTGTGTTTTTTGTTCGCACTTTGTGTAAACGATCGACGATGGCTCGGTGGCAAGATACCACATTGCCCGCATCATGGTGCTCGTGTTCGTCGTTATTCCGAGTTCGGAAATGCTAGCATCCAAGAGATTGTTTTTCAGTGCGTCGGGTATTCTCGCTTACGTATTTCTTTCGGATTCTTCGATGGACGATCGGAGAATCAGCGAGTGGTGTGAACGAATGCACATTTTATATGGTTTGGACCGTTTGCATGCTGAGACCAAAGCCAAACATAGAAAACCAGCTGGTCAGGATTACCCGGTGAGTTCGTTCCTTATTATTACTTTTTATATTTGAACATGACATATATGGGGATTTCGGAGGGGTAGCCTAAGGAAGTTAAATGAACTGGTTTCCGGGCAAATGTTCGTGGGGTGGCCAGACTTTGTCACGAGATAACAATTATCATGTTGTTTTCCGAAGGTCTCCAGTGAATTTAGCTTACCCTGCTACAACAAACCATCAGGTAGATCATTCCGTTCCGGTATGACTCTGCAGCCATAGGTAATCCTTGCGCTGATGGTGGGTACACAATCATCATCATCATCATCATCATCATCATAAAGCAAATTCTTTGTTTTGTTTATTTTTTTTTGAAAATCTCAATATAAACATTGCACAAAATGGCTCAAAATGACAAATATTTTTTACTTGAACAGAGTACTAGGTGAAAGTTTATAGAAAACGGCATTTTCATGGTGAACTGCAGGTGGTCCGTCTTACCCCGGCGGGCCTTCTTACCCCGTCTTCCCTTATAGCTGCCGCGATACTACACTGAAATAAATTTTGTTGTTGTTTCCACCGAATCCATGGTAAAATTAAGAACTGTACCAACAATTTTCAACCGAATGCAAAATTCTGTTAATTGTACTGAAACATTGTCAATATTACCATGCGTGAAGTACCATTGACTAAAAACATTCTTGATGTTACTATTTTGACATTGTATTTTTGACCATGTTTATCTAAGACGCGCAACATTCAAGTCTACATGGTCGAAATTACAATGCCCAAATAGTAGAACCAAGAATGTTTTTAGTCAACAGTAATACACGCATGGTAATATTGACAATGTTTCAGTACAATTAACAGAATTTTGCATTCGGTTGAAAATTGTTGGTACAGTTCTTAATTCTACCATGGATTCGGTGGAAACGACAACAAAATTTATTTCAGTGTACATTTCATACACAGCCATTGGATGCCCGAAACACTGTTTGAGCCGCACCTCCTTGGTAAACAGAGGCTCGGGATCTACCTCCTCAGTGAATGTTTACTCAGTCTTATTCAATATTCATATGGTCTCCTAATATTAAGTTGTGCCTGCGGGATAAAACGAAAAGTCGTGGGAACGAAGCTCCCTTAAATATTTTTTTTCTAAATAAGGTCGACCTGAAGGATTCAGCGAATAATTTACTGAAGTTCAGCTATTTCTGGAGCTCGATTTGAATAGGTCGTATGAACATTTGTCGATATAAAATTCGATCAGTTTATTTTAGATATTGCAGCAATGTGGAAGATATTTTGGAGACTTTAAATGATGGAACGGAAAGCCTGTTTTGTGATGATTCTGCTGTATATATCAACTTTGTTCAATTTCAACGGTTTTAGCTATAATAAGCGAATCCAACTGATCGAATTTTTAATCGACAAAAACACATACGACCTTTTCAAATCGAGCTCCAGATTTAATTTCAGCCGAAAGTTCAGCATCAAAAACTGCTGAAAACGTTAGGTGTGTACAATATGAGCATCTCTAAATAAACTATTTAAAGACGATGATAGATGATGACAGTGATGACTGCAAGTCACTCAAATTGAGTGACTGATCAGTTAGTTTGTAAACATACCATAGAAAGAAATTTAATGAAAATTTGTTTGGTTTTCCGTTTACAAATTTTATAAATAAGTACTATAAGTTAAACAGTTAAGAGTATGATTTAGCTACGCTGGTAGTGATGAACGATCAACATGGATATGGAGCTTGAATCAAAAACACATATATGTCGTTTGTGCCTTCGGGAATACACCATAACTGAGATGTTGGATATCTTTGCGAAAGAACACGAACTGGATCAGACTATATATGAAGCTGTCTCTATCAGGGTATGTCCATTTCCCATTAAATATCTCGATAGTAACTGTGGAAGTGCTCATAGAACACTAACCCGGGAAACAGACTTTATCTTAGTTACGACAAGATGAAGAGGAACAATCAGTCATAAATCTCTAATTAAAAAAAAATCTACAAATAGGGAAGTAGAACCATCTTGGCAGGAGTCCTATTTTGGGCACTTTTCTTCTTTGACTCAGCCAATTCTGAACCAATTGACACTATTTTTGGATCTAGCCGTGTACAAAATCTCAAGTCAATTGGTTTGGAATTGACTGAGTTATAGCGAAGAGTGCCCAAAATACCGGCCGCTGCCCAAGTGGTTCGCACAAGAAGCACTTCATAATCAACTTATTCTTCCGAACAAATTTCAGATCGCACGATCCGATGTCATAACAGTTTTATGCAACAATTGCCTAAACGTTATTCAGATCATCAACAGCTTCAAAGAAGCCTGCCGAAAGAGCAACGATATTTTAAAACATGGCGGACCGATCACACTAGAATCAAATGCGTGGTCGAATTTGAATGATTCTAATGTTTTTCACCAGACTGCAGAATTAATCGAGACGCATCAACAGGATGTGGATATTATGTATAGGAACTACAAAAGTCTGAAAAGGTCGGAATGCGCGGCTCTTGAATCTGATTATATTGTAGAATTGATCAAACAGGAAGATCATACCGGAGATGATGAAGTTGATCAAGACAAGACTGATGATTTTGATGTTAGCACTCCTAGTCCCGAAACCACAACTGTGATCCAAGATTTAGACAATAAACGGACAAAGGAAGAATCCGCATCAGACGGTGAAACATCCAGCAGACGGGGCAGAAAGAATCCGGAAAACCGCAAGGACAAGGTTGTTTGCCCAACATGTGGCGAACTGGTTTCTCAACAAGGATTGGAGGGCCACCTCAATCGCCACTTGGGTGTTCAACCGTTTCCATGCGATGTGGAAGGTTGCGAAGCGAAGCTCTTCTCAAAGTTTGCCCTGCAGCAACATCGCAGTAGGCACAAATCGTCCAATCGATACTTCGATTGTAAGGTGTGCGGGAAGCGAATCAAAGGCAGCGCCTACTGGTTGCTGCACAAGAAGATACACGAGGAAGAGCCCCGATTCGGATGCGACATTTGCGGGAAGAAGTTCCGAAGGAAGTATGTTGCGATGTTGCGGTGATGATGTCATGCTTGGGTGCTTACCTCCTATTCTAAATTCATTCCAGATGCAAGCTGAAAGTTCATTCAACCGTACACTCGGGAATAGCGGAGTATCCATGTGAAATCTGTGGGAAATTCTTCACCGTCAAGCATAATCTTACAGCGCACTACAAACTTCACGTGAAGAACGGCACCTGTCCGGCTGGGTTCGAGCCACAGGCATCCAGAGATGTGAATACGTGAGAAGATCTGATTTTTGGTTGGACGCGTTACTGTACCTATTATGTTTGTAATAAACATTTTTATCAATTCATGGCGGTAATTTTCACTTGTTTTCCTATCTTATTTCTTTATGTTAAGAGGTTGGGGAAATTTTCTCAACAGACACTTGGGAAACAGAACTCAGGGTGTGACAATGGACTCGCCTACGACCCCGAATCCTTGTATACTATCCATTCGTCTAAGATAGATATCTGAAGGCCGACTTCAGAAGCATATTATCCTCCATTTGGGACATTTGTGCCTTCGAAGGGACACAGCCTTTGTCCTCAGAATACGAGTTAAGGTCGACACGACCTCCGCTTCTCGTTGCTATGACATACATTGCCACAGTACTCTATCCGTTTGTACATAGAAGAACCTATTGGCATGGGGCCTCCATCCATGAGCCTCTACGAAACCCTTTCCATTCGCGTAGATCGAATCCAATCTGATTAGCTGATACAGAGATATAAATACTCCCTGGCTTCAATAGGGTAGAGACTCTTACCTTACCGAACTCGCGGGCAGATAACACAGTACTTCACAGACAACACCACTCTATTTGCGTCTACAAACTGTGTTTAATCTAACTATATCGTTGAAGGTCCTAGGTCCAAGACGTTCTCGTTATATCAGCGCTATGGTGGCGCGTAGACGGTTCGTTCGGGCACCTCGGATGGCGACGCCTGGTCACTTGAGCCTCCTGACGCGAAGGCGTCTTGGTTGGCTTTCAGGAACACTTTGGGGATTCTCCGCACGGATTGTAGACTTCCTCAGTGTTTCAGTCCCGTTGAAGGATCGGCCTTCGGCAGGTTCTGTGCCCATATCCGCCTACAATGGACACGGAAACCCACGGGGCCCATATAGCCGAGGCGGTAAACGCACGGGTATTCAGCATGACCATGCTGAGGGTGACGGGTTCGATTCCCGGTCGGTCCAGGATCTTTTCGTAAAGGAAATTTCCTTGACTTCCTTGGGCATAGAGTATCTTCGTGCCTGCCACACGATATACACATGCAAAATGGTCATTGGCAGAGGAAGCTCTCAGTTAAAAACTATGGAAGTGCTCATAGAACACTAAGCTGAGAAGCAGGCTTTGTCCCAGTGAGGACGTTACGCCAAGAAGAGGAGAGGAGAGGAGGACACGGAAACGAAGTAGGAAAATCGGCCTTCACTTATCGCAACACGGCGGGGTTATGTTGCACAGAGAGAGAGAATCACTAACAGGTTTCAAATTCTTCGATTGATGTAGTCCATTTCATGCTCACTTCTTCCACTTCTGAAACCTCACAAAAACTTTTCTTGGAACTTTCAACACATCTTCAACCAACATCTCTTTTCATCTTTCAGCAGTGTTTGTCAACGAACTCTGAGCAAGTGAACGATTGCAAAGTCGTCGACCGCCTTGAAGTTCATGGCCTCGTTCTTCGATCATCGCCCTCTCCAACCGTCCCATTTCTCTTACCTTTCCTTACCGGTCAGGCTAAGGCCTGAGTGTACTCTGCTGTACGTAGGAGTCATTTCTACTCTACTCGGTCCATGGCTGTGCGTCTCCAGTTCCACACTCTGCGAAGGGTCCGCAAATCGTCCTCCACTTGATCGACCCACCTTGCTCGCTGCGCACCACGTCTTCTTGTACCGGTCGGATGACTCTCGAGAACCATTTTAGTCGGGTTGCTATCCGACATCCTGATGACGTGACCCGCCCACCATAGCCTCCCGATTTTCACGGTGTTGACGATGTTTGGTTCTCTCAGCAACTGAGGCAGCTCTTAGTTCATTCGCCTTCTCCAAATCCCGTCTACCATCTGCACTCCACCGTAGATGGCACGCATCACCATCTACGGGGCGGAGTTTCTCAATAACCCCAAAAACGCAACCTCTCATGACCGTCCAGTGGATGATAACCGCGGTCCCTCTAGGATGCCGTCACGATTGGCTGTGGAGGATTCCCCTCACCGGTTTCTAGACCTCCTATGTGTTCCAGTCCTGCGCATATGGTAACAGATCGGTCTTTGGCAGATTCTGCGCTGAAATTCACCTATAATAGACACGGTGAAGGAGTATGGAAAAAGGCCTTCACTTATTGCAGAAACGGCGGAGCTCTGTAGCACAGAGAAGGCATTACTAACAGGTTCCAAATTCATCGATTACTAGTTTTAACTGTAGTCCACTTTACTCTGACCTCTTCCACTTCTGAAATTCTTCTACCAGCTCTTTTGCTTCACTTTTTAGCTTTCAGCAGCTATCTTGGTCGACGAACTCTGGGTAAGTACTCAACATTCTGATTTATCGACCGTATTCTATTTATAACTTAATCATTTTATGGCTTTATCGGTATTTTTCTACTCAGAGTGTAAGGGAGTAGAGATTGTGATACGGGTAAGTACGAACGATCGTGGAGTCGTTGACCGTCTTGAGGTTCATGTCCTCGTTCTTCAGTCATTGCTGCCCTCTCCAACCGTCCCATTTCTCTATAACCCCTATTACCGCATCCCTCATGACCGCCCAGCCGATGCTTACCGGTCCCTCTGATTGTGGGTTTTGGAACTACGGTGCGTAGCGTCCTGACTCTTCTTGCAAATTGGTGGAGTCAAGCCTTGCTCTTTCTAATCGGGAACATCTAGCTGGGTGAGATCTACACTTACCACAAGTATTACCTGGTAATTCACGTAACACAAATCACGAACTTCTCGGTAACACGGTAACACTCTCGACACAAATTAACCAATACTTACGAGGCGGAATTCAGCTGCAGAAGAAGACCCCAAATACTTTGGCTACTACGAGGCCCTCGTTAATTATAGACACAGTTGTCTGGATCTGGTTTACAAACGTCTGGATCTACCCTCAATCGTCTACACCGCCGCCATTTAGGACCCATAAGTGATCAAATTTCCGTTTCCGACGGGTACGCGATATCGATCCGCAATGAGAGCAATATCCGTCCCGCGTGTTCTCAAGTTTTCCGGTGTCATGTGCTTTGTAGCAGTAATCTCCTGCATAGTTCCTGAGTGAGCTTTCGCAGTTACAAGATCTTTTTGAAGACAAACGTAATGAAAGCACAGTGAACTCCGAGCTCTCGTACATAGTTCATGACTGAACATCTGACATTTTGGATAGCTTTAGAAGATTGAAACAGTTATCTGTAGATCCCATTGCCATTATTCTGTCTTACCGTTTATAGAACCGATCTGCCACCTTTGCCGCCCACAGTTCCGGATGGGCCACCTTTTTGTGGGTGTACATATTGGAGCTGGAATTACACGTACGGGGACAGTAGGGACACGTATAAAGAACCTCACCTCGGTGATTCGCCTCGTGCTCCTTCAACCGTAGAACTCGTTTGAACTGTTTGCCACAATAACTGCACGCAAACGAAGGTCGTTCCTCGTGATTGAACCGTTTGTGACTGGCCAAAGCCAACTCGTTCACCGCCTCCTTTCCGCAGATGTCACACGTCACCGGTCCACCGGCCAAACATCGCTTCAAGTGGTTCATGTAGGTGTCCTTGTTCTTGAGCCATTTCTTGCAGTGTTCGCATTGCTTCTTCAAGCTGGCGGCACCTTCCTCCGTGTGCGAGAGCCGATGCGTTTCCAGTAGGGACTTGTGAACGAATCCTTTGGCACAGATATCACACACCCAACTGAAGGCGGCTCCGTGAATGTTCTGCTGATGGGCACGCAAAAGA
This sequence comes from Aedes albopictus, assembly GCF_035046485.1. NCBI lineage: Eukaryota > Metazoa > Arthropoda > Insecta > Diptera > Culicidae > Aedes > Aedes albopictus. The sequence continues at coordinate 111,709,159 of NC_085136.1, read as the reverse complement.
ACGGCCGTTCCAAAGCTCAAAAAAAATTCAAGGTAAACTGAAATAGATGGATTCTATGAAAGAAAGCAACTTACGATTTGTCGCAATCCTTGCAGTTGAAAATCTTCTGCTCCATCGAGATGTGGTACTTCATGTGGTTCCGCAGTAGGTAATCCTTGTAGAAGGCAGCATCACAGATCTCGCACTTGAACGGCTTCTCGGAGTCCGGAGTGTGGACCCACTTGTTGTGTTTCTCCAGACCGTCGCTCTCGGTGAACGATTTGTTGCACAACTGTTACGAAAAATTAAAATTTAGCAAATACTGGAAATTACTAACTTAAAAAAACATATGAGACACATAGCCAAGCACATAGCAGCTTTTAGGAGTGTGGGTAAAATTGATAAAAATTTGAGTGAATTCAGCTAAAAGTGTACTGTTTACGTTGGCAAATTCATCACAATCTCTGTCAAGTGGTTGTGGAATCTAAAACAGATCCGCTATAAAAGTGTGCAACGTTGTGAAAATTCAACTACGTGTCATATATAGATCGGGAAACACCTGGGTTTGCATCATTCAAGGTAACTGAGGCTGTCTGGAAGTGGCAGAAAATCAACGACAGCTAATCCGGTGAAGGCAAGGAAGGTGTTAAATTCGTTCAAGCGTCATCCGAATCGCATTATCCGCTATGTAAGAAAGATGGTGGAGGTCTCACCAGCTTTGCAAGTTCACAAATCCAAGAAAGCATGATACCGGAACGACAAGCAAAACGAGGTACTATTTTAGCCGGATTTGACATCTGGCAGGTGTTCGACTGATACAGAGTTATGTACTTCATTCGATTGGGAACTTTTGGGCATATCAGTAACAAATTTTGAAAACGACGTATAATCAATGGTGTAGCATTGATTATACGTCGTTTTCAAAATTTGTCACTGAAATAATGACCACACTTCGAAAAACCCGTAAGGTATTCGAGAACGAGTTGACTTTAAAATAAAAATCAAATAGACAGCACCTACCTCGCATCGGAACATATCCGGATTGACGTGTCGTTGACAGTGCTCAAACAACCTCCGCTTCTTGCAGAACTTCCGTCCGCAGCAGACCGCGTATCCACGCATGTTGTGATCGGTTTTGTAGTGTTTGTCCAGCTGGTAGTAGTTATCTCCAACAAATTCGCACTTTTCGCATATGAGGCTACAAAACTTACGAATCAACTCATCTTGCTGGGCAATTTCGTCCGACGATTTCAGTGTTTTCCTGGACGAGACCGTTGCTGCACGAGGCTTTTGCGAAATGAGTTCAGAACTTTCTGCTGTTTCTGTTGCGACCAAGGCTTGATCAGCACTGGCTATTATAGGTTCAGGTATCGTTGCGTCTGTCGGTATCTGTAACACGTTGTCCATGATTGTACCCGAGGCTGGTGATGTCAAAGTAGTTCCTACTTCTAAGTGATGTGCTCGAATATGAGTATTTAAAGTACGAACGGAATTAAAGCTAAAAGGAACAAGTCAGTTAAAAAACATCAAAGAGTAATCTAAGACATCAGCCCCAACTTACTATTTGTTACATTTATCACAGAAAATATTCAAGCTTTCGACATTCTGGTGCCAATTCTTGTGACCGGACAGCTGCCATTCGCTAGCGAAGGCTTTCTTACACTGATCGCACTTGAAGTTCTTCTCCGACAGCTCCGAATGGCACACCACATTGTGCAGCTGTAGACCCTCTTCATCTTTGAACGACCTCATCGGCTCACATCGAATGCACTGGAAAGGAGATTCCTCTTTGTCCTCGGTGCCATTTTCGTGCCTGCACAGGTGCTCGAACAGCGTTGACTTTTTCTGAAAGTTGCGATCGCAGCACGTAACGTATCCTTGCATATCGTGGTCTCTTCTATAGTGCAGTAACAATCGGGATAGTGTCGCTGATCGATGATCGCACACATCGCATCTAAGCTGGACGTATTTCGCAATCAGGTCATTCCGTTCCGAGTTCATCTTCCGTTGAGAATTCACGTGGCGCGGCTTTCGAGTTGCCTTTCCGCAACTCAAAGTAGATGTGACTTTCCTTTTAACTGATCTACATCTCCTTGCGATGGGAACTTCCGAATCTTCCTCCGAATCGTCCGCCATGGTCGGTTCATCTTCGTTCTGAAATGAGAAGGGCTCAAATGATTGTATATAAATTGCAGTAGTTGTGATCATTCTACGAGTGGACTGACACGACTCAGCTCGACTCGAATGAGGTGACTCTCCACTGTAAATCAAACGGCGAGTACATCTGTTATCTTTCAAGTGGCAATGAATGAAGCATTTGTAAACACACAAAAGGACTTTTGCACATTCGCCTTGACGGAGGCTCTCTGAGAGAATTGCGCTGTGCGTGAAAACAATTTTTTTAACATGGGAAAGGATAGGAGCTGCATTTTCAAATGCTTCTAAAATATGTTAGCGACTTCAGATTGAAAAAAGTGTTAATGTTTTGCAATATACTTTCAATTAGCTACACTATAACTGGTTTTGGACAAAAAGTTTTTAAATCACAATGTTATGTCTATAATATAGCGTATCAAAATCTCATTCGATAACATTAAGAAAGTTTTGCTTAAAAAATGTCTATTAAGAATTAGAAGCATTTGAAAATTCAGCTCCTATCCTTTCCCATGTTAAAAAAAATTGTTTTCACGCACAGCGCAATTCTCTCAGAGAGCCTCCGTCAAGGCGAATTCGTATACGAAGTAGGACGTTCTTTACTTCTTATGAACCAGCCAGGGGTCAAAGTCTTTCAAATATTTAAAGATTAAATATAAAGAGAATAATAAAGGGTCCTTGCTACGTAGACTGTAAGGGGGAATTTAGTCTACGGTCAATACATACAAATGTTCAAATTTGGTATGAATGAAAGTCTACTAAGAGGAAGGGATGACCAAAAATTAGTCTACTTAGTTTCTAGGCTGCGCCTAAAAACAAAATAGCATCAAAATGCCGCTTTGCCATTATGCCAAATATTTTCCATAGGGGACTGCATGAAATTATCTCCTTCTCTTTCACTCTTACAGGAATTTTGTAAACAACAAGGCCAAGAAACGTCAAAAGCCCATACAAATTCATAATAGTGAAGTGCCCTATAGGTCACTGCATGAAATTCTATCCATCTCTTTCACTCTTACAGAAATTTTGTAAACAACAAGGCCAAGAAACTTCAAAATCCCATACAAATTCAAAACAGTGCAGTGCCCTATTGAAGTCCGACATTCATCCAAGGTTGCTATGATTCACGTTGTGTTGGTCATTTGTTGGGCTTGTTTGGCCAAATATTTGTCACGTCTAATGGGGCCTTTAGTCGTAAGAACATTTCTATAATTTTACAAATCCTAGTTTGTAAATTAAAAAAAAATCTAATATTAACACTTACCTCCGTATCCATTTCATCATCCAGTGGAGAGTTTTCCTTTTCATTCTTCAGAAATTCTTCGCATTCATCATCGACAGCATCGATATCCATTTCAAGCGTTTGTTCATTCTTGGCGTCATCTTCCGTGCACACCAACTCACACGCCAACTGATCGCCTTCATTCGACAATTCCTCCGTTTTGATAGCTATGCCATCGGGCAACCTGTCCGGAGCCCACAGTTGTTCCACATCGCAGTAAAACTTGTGGAAATCTTCAATCTTCTCCCAACAACTGGTGCAAAGGATGCGATTATCATACTGCTCAGCCTTGCAAAAAAATAAAAATTAGTACTAATCAGTTATTCAATTTCAGATCACAAATAAAATACCAACCTGAAACCAGAAATGCTTCGCCAAGATGGTACCAATATCCTCGACGTTCGCTTCATCCGATATCCGGAGAAAGTTGTCCGTTTTTCTCCGGCAAGTCAAACAATTTTGCAGGCTTTCGGTCATTTTTGCTGTTTTTCACAGTTTACGAAAAACGCGTCCGGTGCAATGTGAGAGTGTAAATAAAAACAAATCATCATAAAAGTTTGACAGTTCGATGATGGCAGTGTTGCTCACGGGAAGGAACTCACGAGCACTAGCACGAGCAGAAATCATCAAACGAATTTCATGAATTTGTTAAGCTCTATAAGTTCAACAAATAAATCATTTACATCGCCCAAAACTGCAAGAGTCGGAAGCACACGAGGAGCAGGTCAACGATCAGCAGTGAATCGAAACGCGATGTGGACAGCCATAGCACAGATGAAGCCATAGGTTGTCCGACGTCAAGCGTCCAGAACGTAGAAAAACAAAACGACATCAAAAAGCTAATGATCGCAAGCTGCGCAAGTAACGGATACACATACACTATCCTTGGAAAGGAAGATGAGTGTCCCTTGATCTACGAAAGTCTCATGAACGTACTGAAGCAACCTGTCAATTGGAAGGTAGGTATTTCGAATTACAAAGCACAAAGAACCATAATGTAACAGTGTAACAGATAGGAAATAATCTAGCAGCAGCGCAGAAGCAGAGACATTCAAAGGAAAGTAAACCAGAAAACAAGTACAAGGAGGGATAGATCACGAGGATGAATTTGGATTCTTATACCTGCCTCCGGATGTCGGTGATCATCAGCTTCCTTAAAATAAGCCTGTACGACAGTCTTCGAGACGGCCGCTTTTCCATTTCTCGACGGACTTCTAGGCGAGTCCCACTTTGGCATTTTTCAACTACCTTCAAGCGACATTCCTCCTTTTCTTTCCTTGGCGGCCTTCCAGGTGCGTCCCTCTTGTAGATAGCAGAGAAACACGTGTTACGAACTAACTTGATTTATTACGGAGAAGCTACAAATGTATTTGTCGATTGGTTTAGAACTGACTGGCCTGGGTGAAAAGCCACATATTTATACCCCACCAGTTGTTTACTCGGTCGCCATGGTTACCATTCCAATGATGATCACGACGCATGCGCAATGACATTCCGGAAGTCATAAATTCCTAGACTACTTAGTTTTGCACATCCCCTTTCAATCCCTCGTTCAATCCGACATTCCTAGGTTGGTCGTCAAATGCTGGAACCGGCCGGCTTCCAGGGATTTCGTGAAGAAATCAGCCAGTTGATATCGAGTGTTGATTGATTCGACGTTCAGCATATCGCTCGCGACCAGATCCCGGATGAAGTGGTGCTTCACATCGATGTGCTTGGTCCCCTTGCTTTCCAGGTTCTTGGCCACGCAGAAACAGCCACGATTGCCCTCGAAAATCGTCACCGGATTGGCAACGATGTGCAGGTCCTCCAAAATATCGCTGATCAATAAGGCTTCAGTTGCCGCTACACTAAGTGCAACGTACTCAACTTCGCTTGACGACAACGACACGGTGGATTCTTGCTTCTTGCTGCTCCACAACACGGTACATTGTAAACCCCACCAGTTGTTTATTCGGTTGCCGTGGTTACCATTACGCAATGCGCAATGACATTCCGAAAGTTATAAACTCCCAGACTATTTAGTTTTTCACACCGCCTCTCAATCAGACATTCCTAGGTCAATTGCTAGAACCGGCCGGATTCTAGGGATTTCGAGAAAATATCAACCAGTTGATCACTACTGCCGATTTATTCGACGTTCAGCATACCGCTCGCGACCAGATCCCGGATGCAGTGGTGTTTTACATCGATGTGCTTGGTCCTCTTACTTTCCAGGTTCTTCGCCATGCAAACACAGCCACGTCCTCGAAAATCGTCATCGGATTGGTAACGGATCCTCCAAAATACCGCTGATCAATAAGGCGTCAGTTGCCGCTGCACTAAGCGCAACGCAATCAACATCGCTCGACGACAACGACACGGTGGATTCTTGCTTCTTGCTGCTCCACAACACGGTACATCCACACACCTTGAAGACGTATCTGCTTACCGACTTTCGGGATTAAAGGTCGGCCGATCAATCGGCGTTGGCATAACCGACGAGCGCTTTTGCCTTGTGTTCCTCCGGTAATGCAACACAACTTTGTACCACTTAGATAGCGTACCACTCGCTTCAGAGCGTTCCAGTAGACGGTCGAAGAATCTTGCTGGAACCACCCGAGATACCCAACGGAATAACACACGTCCAGCCTGACGCAGAGCATGGACGTACATCAAGCTACCGAGCAGCCGGTATGGATCACCGGCAATTGGAGTCCTTACTTCATCGGAGTTCGAGTCGTATTACACTCACTCATTCCGAAACGTTGAAGAACCTTCCCGATACTTATTCGACCCCTGCGACAGTTTCAGGGTCCCTCGCACCTAAACCTTGTAGTCGATTCGCATTCCGAGGAAATGCCGCAACTCACCGCAATCGGTCATGGCAAATACCGAGGCCAACTTCTTCTTCATCATCTTGATGGTGCTCAAGGTTTTCCCGCAATGCGATCATCTACTTACAATATGATGCACACTGCATCCCCGTCCTGGTATCTTACGTATACACGGTGTGTCTGGTATAAGAAATTTATTACAAAAAAATAGGCATCGCTAATTTTTACGTTACGTGAAAGTTGACGCTACTAGCTTTCATTCAAGCCCAACATCGAAATATTCCATCGGGGGAACTTTTTCATACAAAAATTGGGTATGTTTGTTAAGTAGAAATAGGGATTAATTTGGAACCGTTCATTTTGTATGGGGAAAAACAGTATTCTGAAAAAGTTGTTCGAGATCCCTCGGTGGATTTTTTTGAGGGACCGTGCAAATGAAAGCTGGAAGTCTTTATTTTTGAATAGCGAAAAATTTGGCGATGCCCAATTTTTTGTTATAAACCTTTCCCATACACACGCCGTGTATACACAGTAGTTCCTCTTTGTTCGAACAAAGCCCAGCTTCTCGATGTGGCTGGTGAACTTTTGATTCCAACACCGCAGCGATTGCTTGAGACCGTACAGTGACGCCATCTGGAGCACTGAAGTAGATGTTTTCCTTCAATTCAACATGAAGTAAGGCGGTCTTCACGTCCTTCTGATGGAAGAAGAGGCCCTCGCGGACGCCCACCGCAAGGATGATCATGATTGTCGCTAGCTTGACTTCCGGAACATACGTTTCTTCGTTGTCCAGTCCTGGCTTCTGCTGGAATCCTTTCGCGGCGAGTCGAGCCTTGTATCGCACATCTCGTCCGTTTTCATCCTCTTCGATAAGAAATGCCCACTTGGTCTTCAGCGGCTTCACGTTTATGGGACACCTTTTTGGTTCTTCGATTCCATAGGCGATATCCAATCATGACGACTTCTTCACTCTTGGCATTCAATTACTTGCGATGTTGAGATGGAACCCACGCGGAGACCTTGCAACTAAAAACGCGCAGCTTCGACAAATCCGGTTTGAATCAGATCCAACATTCCGCCGGAGTAACGCCTTCCGACAATGCCGTCAATGGGCTGCGGTTGATGAGGCACACCGCTGTTACTGCTGCTTCGCACCACATCGATTTGAGCATCGACAAATCGATTAACATGGTCCTCACTTTTACACCAGCGTCCGGTTGAATCGCTCAGCCACACCATTCTGTTTGCGTCGTGTAAGCGACTGTGGGTTCGACATGGATGCCATTTCGCTCGTAGAAGCCTTTCTACGTGGTCGAGCCATACCTACTCCCGACCACGATCCACAATGAGCTTCGAAATCTTCATCCCAAACTGTGAGGACACGAGCGCTTCGAACTCCTGAAACTTCTCGAAGACTTCCGACTTCTTCTTCATCGTGTACATCATGGCGAAGTGCGTCTTGGTCCATCCCATGCCGGCGGGTCAATTGGGCCGCATACGTCCGAATGGATCCGCTCGAGGGGTCGCGTCGCCTGTTGACGCGTTCCGTCGAAAAATTTTCGGCACTGCTTTCCCTGGGCGCAGACATCGCAGAATCGATTTTGTCCAGGTTCGAAGTCCACACCAGTCGTCAGCTTCTTCTGCAAGACTTTGGCCATTCCACCTTGGCCAAGATGCCCCAGGCGCCGATGCCAGAGCTGGTTTTGCTCCACCTGACAAACGTTAGCAGCAGTTGAGTGACTCACCTTGATATCGAGCTCGTACAGGTTGCCCTTCATTGGTGCGGTTGCGATGGTCACACCGTCCTTCTTGAGCACGGCTTTGCACCTCGATGCCAGCGGCTGCTAGCTTTTTCACGGAGAGCAGATTGTCCCCAAGATTCACCACGTGCAGCACTTTCTGCACGTTGAGAGGCACGCCATGGTTACTGTAGCCATTACCTTTCTTCTCACGCAATCAGGTCCTCACCGACCTTTGCCACGCTGTGTGCCCGTGGCAGCCGTTCCAGCGAGTCGAAAAATGTCGTCACGTTGACCAAGTGATCGCTCGCCCCGGAATCCAGCTTGGCGACGTGGTCCAGCCGCCGTTTGGCTTGGACGGTTTATCACGGTTCACCATAAAACTTGTACCTTTGTGGCTCGTGGCAGAATGCACTTCCTTCTTCTTGCAGTACTTCTTCATGTGACCGGTTTGACTTTGAATTTGTCACCACTCATCCCGCTTGCTTCGATTTTGGCCAACGAACGCCGCCGGTCTGTCATCAACAGTTTCGCCCATGCGGTCAGCACGCTTTTGCTCTTCCGCAAGTAGCCGTTGCATGACCAAATCCTGGTTAAGGGCCACCTTCCTAAGATTTTCCAGCTTAGTCCACCAGATTCACACCGGCCCTTTTGCATTACCTCAACAAATCGTCGAACGCCAAAAGGTGGAACCGCATCGAAGCTCCCTCCTTCATCAGTAGGCGACCAAGCTGTTTCCACAGGAGCGTTGACTGGCCACAGACTTCTTATCAAAAACGTCGCTCAGGCTTGACCACATCTCCTGCGCACTGTGTTTGTCCCGGACAACTTCCAAAACTTCATCCAACATTAAGTCTATGCTTCATCCGCCAGGAATCGAACGATGAAACTCTTCGCTTTCCGATCCTCTTCGTCGAATTTTGGCTTCGCCGCCGCCGCTTCTGGCGGGTAAAGTACGCAACACATCAGCCGAATCCAGTAACATCTTCATGCGAAAACTCCAATACTCGAGTCCTGGTCCACCGGAATACTGGGAGTAGGAATCTTGTAGATAGCAGAGAAACACGTGTTACGAACTAACTTGATTTATTACGGATAAATTACAATGTATTTGACGATTCGTTTAGAACTGACTAGCCTGGGTGAAATGCCACATATTTATACCCCACCAGTTTTTTATTCGGTTTCCGTGGTTACCATTCCGATCCGATGATGATGATGATGATCACGACGCGTGCGCAATGCCATTCCGGAAGTCATAAACTCCCAGACTACTTAATTTTTCACAGTCTCTCTTTTCCATTCCTCGACGGCCTTCCAGGTGCTTCCTTCTATTCCTTTTCTCGAAGGCCTTTCGAAAAGCATCTCTTTTTTTATTTCTCGACGGCCTTCCAGACGCGTCCCTCTTTTACATTTCACAACGGCCGTCGAGAAACGTCCCTCTTCTCTTTTCTTCGGCCTTCGAGGCGCGTCTCAAAGATCAACTCATATTACGCCGCTGTCAGCTTAAGGTAAGTTTATGTAAATTTATAAGTTGCTCAGCATTTGACCTTCTTCTGAATAACCGCGAAAAATGGAGAAAAAACGAAAGATAGACAAACGCGAGGTAATTGAAAGGTGGAAGCGGCACTTCAAGGAGCACGTAGTCGGCTTAGAGAACAGGCATGGAGTACCAAGGCAACAAGGCAAAAGGCTATCGTAGTGCCAGCAGCTTGTAGAATGAACCAACTTTAAGCAAACAAATGGCATTTCGGAATGTCTCAGATAATTTAAACATGTGGCTACATTTCATATTGACAAAAATAAGATATTCTTACTTATCTCCTAAAACCTAAAGAACGAAATATGCCTCAATCAGGTACTACTTAGAAAATCGTTCCGCCAGTTTCGCTGCCCACAGTTCCGTATGAACCGTGTTCTTATGGGTGTACATGTTGGAGTTGGAATTGCAATGATAAGGACAGAATGGACACTGATACAGAACCTCTCCCCGGTGGGTGGCCTCGTGCTCCTTGTGTCGAATGGCGCGTTTGAACTGCTTCCCGCAGTAGCTGCAGGACAGCATTGGCCGTTCCACGTGATTGACCCGTTTGTGGGTGCCCAAGTTGGCCACATCCTTTCCACAGAGATCGCACCAGTCGTTCTTCTGGCCCATGGTCCCGGGTATACAACGTGACACGTGGCGTTTGTGGCTGTTATGGTTTTTCAGCCATTTCTTACACTTTTCGCATTGCATCTTCAAACTGGCAGCTCCTTCTTTGGTGTGTTTGAGAAGGTGCTCATCAAAGAGCCCCTTGTTTGCGAATCCTTTGGCACAGATATCACAAACCATGTTGCACAAGGCACCATGCAAGGTTTGCTTATGTATCCGTAGGTAGGATTCCGAACCACAACTGCGAGGAAAGAAAATTAGTAAAATTTCGAACAAAGTAGGTATCCCGTAGTTTCCGCTGCTCGATTTGTAAAATTCGGAAATTTATTGCTTATTTAGGTAGGTAGGTATAATTGGTTTTGTCGTTTGGATATGAGTAAGCCACCGATGATTGAGTTGATTACGAAAAGTGACACCTGTTCTTATTAAGCAGTGAGCTCGTTCCATGCTAATTTTATTTAGAACAAGATCCGGCATACATCGTATTGCCTACTGAAAAAAATATCTTAATCCGTTAATACATACTCGCGCCAAATCGTGAACTTGATTGATTGCCCGTGGTTCAATGTGATCATCTATTTTTTAGGCGAGTATGGCGCCTGCCACGTCAGGCTGTAGGTTAATTTGGGGGAGGAAGTGATGGCACAATTCGATTGACCATATCGGTCAATCCATAAATAACAAACATAATACGTTATTGAAACGTATTTTAATGATATTTCGGAATGCCTTAGAAAACTGAAACATCTGAATGACTTTTAAACATTCGATATTCATAAGTTTTTCTTAATCTTACTTATTCATGCACACATATTTCAGAAACTATCGCTTATAAAATCGATTTGCAATCACTTCTCCCCACAATTCAGCGTGAACCGCTTTCTTATGGGTGTACATGTTAGAGTTTGAATTGCACGAATAGGGACAGAACTGACACTGATACAGAACCTCCCCCCGGTGGTTCGCCTCGTGTTCCCTGTGCCGAATGGCACGTTTGAAGCCCTTTCCGCAGAAGCTGCACTTGTACCCGGGGTGATCTGAGTGGTGTAGTCGCTTATGGGAGGCCAAGCTGTCCTTGTTAGCCGCTTCCTTTCCACAAATATCGCACGTTACGGTACCATCGGCCATACATCGCCATTTATGGCGATTAAAAGAACTTCTATTCTTCAGCCATCTCTTACAGTGGGGGCATTGCTGTTTCAAACTGGCAGCTCCTTCTTCGGTGTGCGTCAATAAGTGCGCATCGAAAAGCGTCTTGTTAATAAATCCTTTGGCACAGATATCACAAACCAACTTGTATTCAGGGCCATGTACGGTTTGCTGATGTTGCCGCAAGTTGTTTTCTGTTCCAAAACTGAGAAAGAAAGAAAACTGTGTGGGTTAAATATTCCACGACAAATCGACAAGTCGATTGAACAAACAACATATTGATCTTTGGGTTTCTGAGGACTTCCATTAGGGTTTGTTTTGTTAAAAAAAACTTGAGAACGAGTATGAAATCTGTATGGCTTACCTTCAGAGTCCTAGTAAATGATTTAGCCAGGTTTTTTGCATACAAAAATGTACAGACCGGTACAGCGGCCGTTCGCTCGTTGCAACATGTTTACATTGCAACGAGCGAATGCCATTCGGTAATTGCAACGTCACTTTGACACTAAAGTGCATCAAAATGCACTGATAGCATGACTGACAGCACAAATTTGACACTTGATTGCTTTTTAATTGCAAAAACTTGTCAAATTTTGCACTTAGTGGATGCTGGAACACCGTACGAGAGCGAATGAGGCACGTACAGACAGGCGCGGAACAGGCAGAACTCAGTCTTCCGGAGGAAGGAGCGCCAACAGGAAGAACGAGATCGCGAAGCGGTGGAAGAGCTGTACCGCGAAGAAATGCCGCGAATACAACGTGCCCACACATCGCCCTCGAGTCTCGAGTCGGGACACTTGTTCATCGATTTCAAATCGGCGCATGATGCAATCGATCGAGAACAGCTATGGCAGATTATGCACGAATACGGATTCCTGGATAAACTGATACGATTAGTCAAGGTGACGATGGATCGAGTGATGTGCGTAGTTTGAGTATCAGGGACACTCTCGAGTCCCTTCGAATCTCGCAGATTATTATTATTATTAATTTATTAATGACACTTTACACTGGGGTGCATTCGTGTCCTTTGGATTTGTAACATTACAAAACATCATTCAATTTTATTTCATTACTTTTTCTTTTTGACCTAGTGTTATGTACTTTCCATTCGGAATCAGATATTGGGCCATCCTCATTGCATGCACGCTTTGAATCGTTTTCTATTTTGCCATCAGCTTCAGAAGACAACCGCCGCTTCCCGGGTTCTATTGTGCTCGCTGCATGATCGTCGCCGTTGTCAGTGTGCTCGTTGTCGGCATCGGACTCGCTCGCATTAGATCCACTGCTCTGGTCCGCTGGTGGCTTAGCAGCAACGTGTTGTGTGTGTGTAGGATATCGTCAGTTTTGGTCTGCTCATTAGTGGAGGTTGATGGTGTTTGGAGTTTTTGTTGTTTGTCGCCTCGTGCCGAACGATCGCTTGGAAATCGGATGAGTGTACTGTAGTTCTCCACCACAATACAAGACGGTATTGGTTTCTCCAACCGCATTTGCACCACTCGCACACCATTTGGTACGCCCGGGAAAAAGTTCTTCCATACTTCGTTCTGAACAGAGATAACCTTACCGTACTGTTGCAAGTGATTAGAGATAACGGAGTTTGATAGTTGTGGCGGTAGATCGAGGATCCTAACGGTGGTAGTTGGACCATCGACGTAGATAGGGATATTGTATATCGCCCCTTGATGTGTAAACGAATGCCGCAAATGATGCTGCTTGTGTAGTCGTGCAGCTACGCCTGCGTCGTTCATTTCAATGAAGACGTAGTTTTTGAGATTATGCACCTGAATATTTCTGACGTCGGCCATGTCAAGTTCGATGAATTCCTTGAGAAACTCCTCCACCTTCTCTAAGGAAGGTCGCTTCGGCAGACCACTAAAGTCTACGACGAGGGTATTCTTCCTATAGGACGACATTTTGCACAGAATGCAAAATTCGTTTACAATAGGAATCACGAAACAGGTCAAGGAAACTTGTACTGTGTAGAAACACGTCTATTGCACACGGGCAGCGGCTGTCAACTGATCTCGCAGATGGGTTACGGCAAAGTGATGGTCTTTCGTGCTTGCTGTTCAACATTGCGTTAGAATGTGTAATAAGGAGAGCGAGGTTAAACACGAGTGGAACGATTATCATGAAGTTCGTTCAGCTGCTTGGTTTCGCTGATGATGTTGATATTATTGCTTGTAAATTTGAGACGATGGCGGAAACGTACATCCGACTAAAGAGTGAATCCAGGCGAATCGGATTAGTCATTACTGTGTCAAAGACAAAGTACATGATGGCAAAGGGCTCCAGGGAGGAATCACCGCGCCCGCCACCCCGAATTCATATCGACGGAGATGAAATCGAGGCGGTTGAAGAATTTGTGTAGGGAAGTGGAACCATCTCGGCAGGGGTCCTATTTTGGGCACTTTTCTGCTATAACTCAGTCAATAATTGACTGAATTATTCTGAACCAATTGACACAATTTTTGAAACGCAATGAGATACGTATAGTATCTAGCCGTGTACATAATTTCAAGTCAACTGGTTTGGAATTGACTGAGTTATAGCGAAGAGTGGCCAAAATACCGGCCGCTGCCCAAGTGGTTCGCTACCCTACTTGGGCTCACTGGTGACTGCCGACAACGACACCAGCAGAGAAATTCAGAGGCACTTTGTGGCAGGAAATCGTGCTTACTTTGGACTCCGCAGAACTCTAGGTGGGTCGACCAAGTGGAGGACGATCTGCGAACCCTACGCAGAGTGCGGAACTGGAGACAAACTGCCATGGACCGAGTGGACTGGAGACGGCACAGATAACAGATGTTTATGCTAGTACAAATTTTTCGCAGAATCCTGTGTAAATGTTCAAAACGATATACGTTGGCTCACTACCCGGATAAAAAATTACCATTCATTACATGGTAAATATTATTAACAAATGACTGGTTTTATTGTTAACAATAAAACACATAGTAGATGTATTGTTACTTTTTACAATTGAAGTCAAGCCCATATAGTTCGTACAATAAGTGAACATTAGCTTTATTAGTGACTAATTGATTCGATTGTTTTTCAATAGTTCTATAATAATTTAAAGTTACTATCAGTAAAAAATTATTTAAGTTGTTTTTAAATAGTTGCAAAAGTGCCTGCAAAGTTCTCATGGACTTTTTATTAGAGTTTATTTCTAGATAAATAAATTTCCAAATAAAAAGAATTTATTTCTCAATTACACTTAAAAACAATTTGTAACAAATACATAACAATAAATATTATTGTTGCTTGGATCATGTTTGTATAATCAAATACAAAATCACTTGACATATTTTTTATAGTTTTCGCTTTAAATTTGAGTACAGTAGATGTTTCGGTTATCGAATGTTATTCGCTAAAACTTCAACGACTGACAGACGTCAAGCCGTGTTGGCAGAGGAAGCTCTCAATGAATAACTGAGGAAGTACTTATAGAAAAAAAACTAGCTGAAAAGCAGGTTTAGCCAAGTGAGGAAGTTACGACAAGAAAAAGATGAACAATGATTTATCTAATGTTTTCCAATAAATTAAAGGAATCTAGTTAATAGTAAACTACTATTGATAACAATACAAATACAATTAGTTTAATGGGGTCAATTGAACCGATGTTAAAATAAACATGCAATAATATTTGTTGTTATGTAAACAGATTTCGCCTTTGAAAAACTAAAGAATTCATATTTCTCGGTAACATTTTTCTCCAGCATTTACATATACTAATGGCCACATGAATTGTGAACGATTTATGGTATGGATCATACGACCTGAGGTCTGACTTGTGATATTTGACAGTTATTTGAAAAGATTGAAGATAGATCTTATCAACAGCTGCCAAGCAATACATATCAGACAGACATCAGAGTGTTTGATTCTTATCATAAAATGTGCATATCATTCTGGCGGACGTTAGTGCTCGTAAATGCTGGATATAAATGTTAGCGGGAAATATAAATTCTATTGATTTTCAAAAGTGAAAACTGCTTACAAATAACAACAAATATTATTGTAACAACGATTCATTTGACGCCATTCAATTAGTTGTATTTGTATTGTAAGAACAATGAAAAAACATTAAGATATATTGTTATCTTTTGAAAATTGCCCTAAAAATGTCTCATAAAAACACAGTACATTCTATTGTTTTTCGCGAAAAAGTGTATGAAAATTTTCTCAAAATGTTATGGTTAAGATACATAACGACAACCATTTTTTATTGTAAAAGTGCCATTTACCATTCGCCGAATGGTATAGAACAATAGGGGTGATGGTGAGTGTGCCGTGTAAATTACAATATGTTTAATGGTGAATATTTTTCGAAAAAATGGTGTTGTAACAATAAAATTTATCGTATTTTTATGATATGTTTTATCAGGGTACCGCCATCTACTCAACTTATTGCGACATTACATCTAACTTGAATGCAAGAATAGTTCAAAGTTCCAGTTTCATTCAAGATCGAATACAATCTTGAATGTAAAATTACCTAGTGCATGCAATCTTGAAAGCGATCACTGAATATCGATCACTGCGCCATCTCTTAACTGATTGCTACATGAGTTTCAGCTGCTCGTTACATACAAAATGGCTGTTGAGCATTTTTACACACATTGCCAATATAAGCATAAACGTCTGTTATCTGTGGAGACGGCTACTATGTACAGTAGAGGCCACCCCGGCTTTAGCCTGATCGGTAAGGTAAGTAAACATTCTGTAAATGTAAGCTCGTGCTTCGTAACCTCAGAGGAGCCATTCAAATCCTTTCTAAGAGAAGGTCGCTGTTTGCCCGGATTCAACAGATGTTTCAAAGGTGTAAGGCAGATTTTTTCACAAATCGTACACAAACGCGGGAAGAGGTTTCGGTACAAATAGTGCTATCTGCCCGAGTAGGCGGAAAAATCAAATGAATAGCACATTCAGTTATTACTGATTGAAACACTAAAATACAAAACCTGATATTGGTTTAATTGATATAAGAGGTAAAAGAACAAAAAAATAGCAAAATCGAGTATGGTGAATTGCTCAATAATAGCTCGTTAAGACATTACAAGATAAAAACAATATCAGACAAGATGTCAACCTTTTTCATAAAAAAAAAATTAAAAAAATGCCAACATCCAGCATCGAACCATCGACCTTAGGATTCACAGGCAGCGATGCTTACCACTCAACTATGGCTTACTGTCGTGAATATCATGGGAATAAGCGCATGAGGTTCTTCGTTTCCACAGCTCAGAAAGGGGCACATGACATTTCACTAACATTGAGCCAATTCTATGGGTGTATGTGTTCCGTTTTGTGCAGAAGAACTAAATTAGTTCTTATAGTGGTAATCACGTTCAAATGTATGCGTACTTTTTTTGTAGATGTAGTTGTGAAACTGCGAGGAAAACATTTGCACTCTTACCCCGGACGTTAGTTTTACAATTACTAACCCGTTTTACCCAATTCGATTGGGTGATATTCGCATATGCAATTTGAATAGCCATTGAATTTGCTCGCAATTTTGTGTGAGGAAAAATCCGCACTAGTGTTCGTGTGTTGAAATGTCACTTATATCTATGGAGAAATTTTCAGATATTTCGACAAAAACAAAAAGTGATAGGGTATATGTACCATACCTTGGCCTAATATGCATGCCGCTTTGACAATTTTGACCAGAACTCATGAATTAATAGCACTAGAAAGGATATGTTGACCCTAGAGATCGGCAAACCGTTCGCGAACGGTTCCGAAAAACTAGTTCTAAGACGAAAATGACTGAACTGTCGTTCGTTAGAAAAGAACGGCAGTTCTCCGGTCTCGAAAAAAAACAGGAAAACGAAATGTCTCACAGAACATTTCATTCAGTTTTTTGAATGAACGAATACAGTAGACGTTCGGTCGGTGCAAATGGTTTAACTGCAATGCTTTTTAACTGCAAGTCCGGTAAGTGCAACAAATTTGCAGTTATCGCACCGCCAAACGTCAAAATGGTGCGCCATGTTAGCCCAAATGAACAGTCGGATCACGTTCACGGTTATTTTTGGTCGTTTGACAACTTGTTGACATCTGTCAGTCGTTGCAGTTACCGAATTTCGTTCGCTAAGTGAAACGTAAACATGTTGCAGTTATCTAACGTCTACTGTATTGGGTTCTGAGATAGCAAATGTTGTAAATGATCTACCCAACCATCTTGAAAAATAATACTTCGATGACATGCAGCCGGTCGAAAAACGGCAGTTGATAAATAATGGGTCATTGCCCAGTATCACAAATCTTGCATCATTTTGCGGAATCAGATTTGCTTTTCTATGTGGTCACGTAAATAACACGACAACGTACAAACGTCGAATCTTGATTCACAAAACAATCATTAAGATTTTTAAACGGGAGAACGGTTCAAAAGAACTAGTTCTTTCTAAGGAACTGTTCAATTGAGAATGGTTCCCTTAAAAGAACTGTTTCGCCCATCTCTAGTTGACCCCATCACGTACTCTAGACAATGCATGTTTCACCACTTGGAAGTAAACTTACGCAAATATTCAAGAACTTGCTTAATTACGTTGAAAAGATTTGATGCGATGGTATGCAATGTTGGTCTATGGTACAAAAGTTGGCCTATTGCTTTCCCAGCGCTAGAACCACTTATTCTCTCTTTTTTTCAATATTTCTGCTGAAGTATTATCACTGTTTGTGCACCAATCTTACTTTCAAATTGCATTTCCGGAGCCAATTTTTCACAAAACTATGAATAAATCACTTAAAATACAGTTATTTCTAAACTTAATAACGAAAACAACGAAACCCAATTATTGTGTTATATTTTCACAGTCACCACACACCAAATATTGCTTCGTTCTTTCTGGTTCATACGCAAGCAATGTTGTTGACGTCACTCTACTAATGGGCCAAGATTTGGGTACATAGTGAAAAAAAAATGTCCTCAATTTTCGGCCTACATTTAATTTGTAAAATAGTTATTATTCGTTGAAAACAAATATATAAATTCAAAATAGCATCTTTGACCGTTGCATCAAATGTTATGTTATCGATAAGTCAATTCGAAATGTCCCAGAATCATGCCATTTATGATCATGTGTAGAGACTACCCACTAAGCCGAAGAATCATGGCGTCTACAAAAGCCAAACAAAGTGACATTTTCGTTACATGTTAATGCTCTAAAGTGCTAAAATTGAAACGAAATGTTACAGTTGTTTGTCGCATAGCTTTTCCGATCTCCAGTTATGCGTGTTTGTTTGGGTTTTTGGTTTACGTTAGCGGTTTTCAGATCATGCACCGCGGTGCACTTGGTGCACCGCGAAGCCAAGATAAGTGCACCGCAGCACTTCAGGAAAGTCTTGCATATTTAAATTCAAACTCATTACATATTTCATGAAAAATAATTCGAGTTAATTAGAACAACTGAACTATTGGAAGGCGCTCCAAGGGATTGAGAGTAAAATTTCCATTTTTCCAGCTGGCGAGTCAACCTTGAATCCAGCAAAAATCGTCTCAGATATTCGCGAAGAATCATGTAACAAGTCTGCCAAAATTTTCCTAATAAAGATAATATTTTTCAAGAACTCGTCAAGGGAGAAACATCCTTAATTATGGCGCTAAAAATTTCTCAAAAGAAATCTTGGTAATAGGGGTAGGCGGGGCAATATGGACACCCGGGGCAGAATGGACACCCTCAATATTTTGAAATATGCGAACTTTTTTGAACTTTTAATGAATGGAGAATATAGTCCATTTGTCTAAAACGTAGTTTCAGGAAAGAAACATTCGAAATTAAAATTATACTTGATTTTACACGAAAAAGTTGCGTCCTCCGTTTTTTGTGCATGGAAGTTATAATTTTCACACCATCTAAAATAAGATTTAGTGAGTAATTTAATGCAGGTCGATTAAAACCTGATATTTCTAGAACACATGCAAGTAGTTTTGCTGTATCTACATGCTTAACATGTGTACAGCAGTGGAAAGTAGTTGTTCTAGGCACAGCTGTACATGCCGACAAAAACGAAGCTTTACCCAAAACAGCCTAAATTTAAATTAACTGAACAAAAATGAACTACTTCTGCGTATGATTCATCCATAATAGTTTTTTTGTAATGAAATGACTTTTTAGGTGTAAATAATGTACGAAAATCGTAAAAGTCTCATGGTGTCCATATTGCCCCATGGGGGTGTCCATTCTGCCCCGTATGCTTGAAGACGGTCATGAAAAACTAACATTTTTCATAACATTTTTTGAAGTGGATAAATCATTTTTCTTCGTGAGCATTCTTATGTAATAGATGCTAAATAGACTTTAAAAGGATACATGTATCAAAAAACTAAACTTTTATGAAATCTTGGCAGGTAAAGTTGGCAAAAACCTTAGGGTGTCCATATTGCCCCGCCTACCCCTATTTCTGTGGATTTGCTTAATACCAGAGAAGGAATCTATCAAAATCAGTTAACCAGGAATTCTACTGTTAACGTGCTTATGTTTTTCTTAGAAATTTCCTTTCGAATTGGCAAGAGTGCCTGAAATGAATTTATTAAAAATAGGGTGACAATGGGTATTATCGGCAGGTTTGATCTCTTTGTCATGGGGTTTTTGTCAGCCAAACTGCCTGAAACTTGGCCATACAATTCAGCTTAGTTGGGAAGGATTTGAGACCAACTCTGAGTTCAATAGGTTTCAAAAAAGCCTTAAAGACGAAGAGAACAAAACGGCCGAGAATAGGTAATTTCCTCTATATGTCAAATTTCTGGAAATAAACCTTTCAAGTGTCTTGCTAGAAATTTTTAAGAAATTCAGTAAAAGTCGTGGACAACGTTTATCAAAAAAACACACTAAAATTATACAGTAGTCTTCGAAGCTCGTCGAGATTCTTGAAAACAAACTAGCACTAATTCAGCTCAAGATTTCATTCAGCATTCATAAAGATCTTGTCTGTAAGTTTCCAGAAACATTCTGAGCAAGAAATATTTCGAGTCGAATAACTATGTCACTTCAATATGCTCCGATAGTGAAGAAAAAACGTAAGACAGTGGTGAAAAAAATAATAACGAGTGTATGCACCTTGGAATTGCTATGAAAAATACGACAATTTTTTTTATGAATTTGTGATTGTTTTTTTTTATTTTAACAATAATGAACATGTGCACCGTAGAGCGATTTATTGTAATTGTAATTGCTCAGTCCACACCCAGGCCGACAACTGTCAGCCCATCTGCTTGTAGGCAGATGTGGACCTTCTAAGCACATGTGCACCGTAGAGCAGCGTTTCTCAAACTATGGGTCGCGACCCACTAGTGGGTCGCGGGCTGAATTTTGGTGGGTCGCGAAAGCTTGAGCGATATTGTGATAAGTGCCTTATTTAACTTGTGTCTTACTGTAAGAAAAATGTGAAAGGGATTTGGTTCTAAGGGATTTGGCAGATTGATTGATTGATTTGTCTTTATTAAAGAGACTTTCAGCCCTTGGCTGGTTCGTCTCTATCCTAAACAGGATTTGGCAGAGATATTTCAAGGAATCAGATTTCACTTTAATTCAATTCAATTTTTCTATTTCATATTATGAGTCTTCGTCCGAAGAATATTGAACATTGAAACTACTGTCTGTGTTCTAATTTCGATTCTTAAACAATGAGTTTTTAATCAGAAGAATTAAAATAAGTTTCTGATTTTTTGTTCTTAAAAATAGCTTTAATGACAAATTTGGAGTTTGACAATTAAGTTCAAGTTGTTGCTTGCAATAATCATTTTCAGTTTGAATTTCAGAAAAAATAAATACTTAAAAATAACGAAAAGTTACCAAATTTCGACAAGAGACCCCCGAACGTTTGATAATCCCACTAAATTGTTTGTTTATTTTTACAAAACTTCGGTACAGCTTAACTTCATGAAAATTTTGATAATTTGAAGTTTTACAGATATCAGAACAGCAAAATAAGTGATTACAACTAAATAGAAATAAAATAATCGTATAAAGGATTAGATTACCATTTCGAGAAGGAACAAGCAAAATACTTTTTTATTTTAAAAGTTCATCAGAAGCGCGAATTACCACTATGTCCCCAAAAAGTTTGTATAAACTGAATGTTTTCTTTCTCTTTAAAATGTAATATAGATTATTTGTAATCTGGGAAGTTCTGTTTTGTTGCATAGATCCAGACTGGTTAAATTCGCATTAGAAACATGCCAACTTATCTCAAATTCTTCAGTCCACTCGATACTAAGCGCTTGGGCCAGACTAAATTTTCAAAAATAGCTTAAGTTATGTGCTGGTGGGTCGCCAATTTCTTTTACAATCTAAAGTGGGTCGCAAGCTGAAAAAGTTTGAGAACCCCTGCCGTAGAACGATTTATTTCCAAAAAGTGCACCGCGAGCCGAAATGTCTGAAAACCCCTGCGTTAAGATATGACGAACCATCCTATTATATCATTTTGAATTATTCGTACGATATTCGTGACAGCAAAAATTGTTCGATTTGAGATATGATTTAGATATCCTCGTCTACCCGGGTGGTCTCCCTTATTTCGGTACCGAAGAAGTGAAGACGGAGCTAGCAAAGAACACTTTATCCAGGGATCAGTTCTCAACCCGACACTCTACAATATCTTCACAGCCCGTATTGTAAAGGTGGACGGAGTGTCATATGCATTCTTTGCAGACGACACTGGTGACGCATCGCGATGAAGCTACCACCCAAATAGTGTAGAATAATTAGCGTAAGTTAAAATGAGAATAACACAAAAGGCCGAAATACGAAAGGCCGAACCACGAAAGGCCGAATCACAAAAGGCCGAAACCAGTGTAACTACCACAAAAGGCCGAACCACGATAGGCCGAAGGTAACGAAAGCCGAATTACGAAAGACGCTTGATGGTGGATCGGTATTTCTTCTTACAAAAAAAGCAACATGGAAGCCACTGAAGCTGGTACCCCATAGGCACCCCCTAAAAAAAAATCCTAGATACGCCAATGAACAGTCCCCTGGGTTACTTGAGCATCTCCACACTGGTTTTTGCTTGAAGAGTTTCACTAGTTTCACTACACATGAGTCGCCGGGGCCCGTGGCGTAGTGGCTACACATTTGCTTCATAAGCATATGGTCTTGGGTTCGATCCCAGCCCCGGCACTTTCGACAGTTGCTCTTTCCCCCTGAAAGCAGCTGACACTGACCCTCTTCAGAGCCCATGGCTCAAATGGACCCGCATACTTGGACATCAGCGAACAGCAACTCGTAATGGATTCCCAATCGGACTGGAAACAGGAACAACCAACAGCCACACATCAGCTTCCTCGTGCTCATCGTTCTACCATGATAGGGTAGAAATGGAAAGCAGCGCAACGGCAACCAGTTGAATATAAATTTAGGGCGCTGTACAAATTGTAAGTAGAGTAAAGTGGGGCAAAAGTTCGAGTGGGGCGAGAGTTTCTTTTGAAGTTTTTGAGCTCAATTCAAATTATTTCTTTTGGGTGTCGAAGCCTTTTTGAGAAAGAGTCTTTCACTCCAAAAATTATGAAAATTGATCAATATTTCGAAAAGTTATGACAAAATGTTGGTTTTTGATCAAAAATTAGTACATAATATGCGATGGTCCTTCCAACGCATGGAGCGGAATTGTAATGAAATCGAATTCGATATTTTATTTTGGGGCGTAACTAGGTATATTTTGACGATGCTTGAGCATCTATAGCTTTTTGCAAAAAAGATTTGAAAATCATATTTTACACATAGTGGGGCAAAAGTTCGAGTCATGTGGCAACTTTAGGTAAAAATCTATAATTCTGCAAAATGTACATATGACCTCTAAAAAATATGGAATTAGTGAAAAAATTCGATCAAAGTTGAAAAACAATGTTGTTTTATCTGAATTTGGCGGAAAACTACTAATTTTTGATGTACATAGTAAATTTAACCCTGATTTGGGTAAAATCCAGATCGAACTTTAAAGTGTATTCCAGTTCCAACATCAAATAACAATTGGTTTTAGGTATTCCTATAACCAAAGTTTCAAAATAGTGTGCTACGGTTAACGAAATTCTACAAACACTTGATTCGAACTTTTGCCCCAGTGGTGGGGAATTAGACACGCACATATAAAAAGTGTAGGAACTCAAAATTGAAAAGACATTTGGCGTAACTTTGTTCTGCAAAATTTTAGCTCATGGATGGTAGAATCACCACACGGTATTCATTTGTTTTTATCTGCTTCGATTTTTTGAAAAAAAAAAATCAACTAGGGTCGAACTTTTGCCCCACCTTACTCTACAGTGATTGAAGAATAAAACTACACATGAGTTTAGCATTGTTTATAGATATTCTCAAACTGAGTGTTTAAATTTATCACTCACAATTTTGCGCAACATAGATGTATACAGAAAAATAGAAGATATGTATATGTAGTATCTTCTGCCCATAACTGCATAAGAGTCACATTCGACAAAAGTAGGCATTGGAGAAAATGGAGCTTAAAGTTTGCATCTTGCGCAAGTATGAAAAAAGATCGAAATTGAAAAAAAAAATACAAAAATTCCTCTTGCAATTAACTCTCCCACAGCCATTCTTGTATGTATTTTTTGAAAAAATAATAAGACCAAAATATGACTGATGATACGCTATGAGGCTAGTGTGTATTCCCAGTGTGACTGTGTGTGCGGTTACATTAATGAATTTTTGATAATGAGACAAAACGACTTGGTAGTTTTACACATTTTGTAGAACAAGCTTGTAAAGTTCATTTGGGTGGATGAAAGTACTGATAATTTGGAGATGGTTCCCGGTATTAACTCAATATTGACAAAAACTACAATAAATATTACAAATATGCAGTTATGGGCAGTATTGTTGGAGAAAAATCGAGTTTTCTGTTAGCTGACCCATCATGCCTCCTGTAAAAATGAGGTGGGTCCTGTTTTGAAAATTGCTAATCATGAACGATCCAGGTTTCGAAGGTTTATGACCTCTCTATCGTCGTATATCATAGCTGATTAGAATATCTGAGAGTCGTTGAAGAAAATAGGGAAATCGGGAAAATCGGGATGCCGGCGAGAATAAATGTACAAACTACTCGAATTACTCCGACTAAATGTTATTCCCAGAACTGCGTATTCCGTAGGATTTATGTTATTGACATAAAAACCAGATAAAACTACTGCTAAATGCTCAAGAATGAAAACTGATAATTTCGAAACTTAAAAGTTAGGTAACTGGAATACAAAATTTCCGAATTCTACAACTCGAGCGGATGAAGCATTAGGCCATTTCATATCATTTTGAATAACCCTTCAAACAGAAACATGGCAATTATTTAGCGTTTGATAGAGAATACTTACGCTTTGCCGCATTCATCACACACGTGGTGTTTCTGCTCCATGGACAGATGATACCGCATGTGCGGTATCAGCAGGTACTCCTTCGGAAAAGCGGCATCACAAATGTCGCACTTGTACGGTTTTTCCGAATCCGGTGTGTGAACCCACGCGTTGTGTCGCTCGAGGCCTTCCTTTTCGGTGAACGATTTCTGACAAAGCTGTTTTCGGAAGAGGTTTTTTGAGAGAGTTGAAATAATATACTGGTTTCGAAACCTACCTCACAGCGGAAAACGTCCGGATTCTCATGCCGCAGACAGTGATCGTACAGCAATCGCTTTTTGAAGAACTTCTTGTCGCAGCACAAGGCGTACACATGGTTTTGGTGATCTTGTCTGAAGTGTTGCTTCAGATAGAAGAAAGTTTCCGCCAAAAATCCACATTTGTCGCAGATTAGTGGACAGAATTTACGAATCAACTCGTTCATAACTTCTTCGCTTGGAGTTGGAAAAGCTAGCGAAACGTTCAGAGGTTGTCCCTTCGGCGCTACTGGTGGTCGTTGTCGATCCGACGTTCCATCGTTTGAGGTGCCATCTTGAGTTACGCTCTCCGGATGATTGGCCTGCATGTGATTGTTCAGTGTGCGACCCGAGTAGAAACTAACAACAAGAAACCAAATTAGCATAATTATTGTACAAATACCCAAATGCTATAACTTACTGTTTGTTACAGATGTTGCAGCAGATGTTCAATGCTTCCTTCTGATGCCAACTCTTGTGCCCGGAAAGTTGCCAATCGTAAGCATAGGCTCTATCGCACAGATCACAACTGAACTTCTTCTCCAGCTGTTCCGAATGTTTGACCAATTTATGCATCTGCAAAGCCTCGTGTCTTTTGAAAACTCTTATCGAGTCATCGCATAGTTCGCATTGTAGTGAAAGGTCGATTTTTTTGCGAGTCGTTGGCTTTTTCTGGGTCGTTGGCACGACCGATTGTTTCTTACCGAGTGGCCTGCCACGCTTCTTCGGTACCACAGCCACCGTGCTATCCTTAGCTTTCCTACGGCGGCATCTTTTGGCGATGGGCAGTGTTGAATCCTCATCAGATTCATCTGTAGCTTCTGGCTGAGCCTGAGGCAAACATATTTTTGATCAGACCAAACGAATCAGAAATAAATCATACAAATAACATACCTGGTCTTTAACGACCTTATCATTTTCCTCCGCCTCACCCAGCGAGTTACCAGTATCACCTATGTTGACCTGGTTCGACGCAGCTTCCTCCTTGATCAAATCACAAGCGAACAAAAATTCCGACGGCACCAATTCTTCATCATCATCATCTCGTTCCATCTTGACCGCAGCGCAACTGGACAGGACATCCTCATCCCAAAGATGTTTTACTTCACAGTAAAACTTGTGGAAATCTTCGATCTTATCCCAACAGATATTACACAGCACTCGACCTTCATACTGGTCAACCTGAAAGATACCGATAATTTAATATTCTTAGCATTTATATTTATATTTATAAGCAACACCTAGTTCAGGACCACTGTGCAGTGTGTTTTGGAAAGATACATACCTGGAACCAGAAATGGCTGGCAACAACAGCGCCGATGTCCTCACCGTTGACCCTGTCGGTGAATCGTAACATCTGGTCCGGTTTTCTCCGACAAGTTAAGCAATTTTCCACAGAATCACTCATTTTTAGCGATTATTTAATGTTGTGTTTTCACTTAAACATCCGAATAATTCGATTTTCATCCGAAAAGTACGACGCGCACAGAATTACCACAATCAAAACAAGGGTTTGACGTTTTACGCAGTGTTGCCAAATTCGGTTACTTTTTGTGGAACTCATGAGTGCACAGCAGCCAAAGAGGGGTGGTCAAAAGCTGAGTCTCGCGGACTGACTCAATATTATAGATAGTAGAGTAAACATAGATCAGCGGACACCGCTGACTAAAATGTTTCAAGCGTGTAAGTAGTAATTTTCAAGAGTGCGACGATTGAATATGACGTCATGCGCTCCACTGATGTTGTCCAATTCGTGACGTCATGCTCGTTTGGATACAGATTTTGACAGTTCGTTTGGATACAACGGATTCATCATCACGGATCTATGTTTACTCTACTATCTATACTCAATATGCTCTCTCAGCGGGAGCCAAACATCGGGAGCCAAACATTGAAGATGGAGGTTATGTTAAACCTTGTTGAACCTGTGTGATTGATTGAAGAGTATTGTTATCTAGGTGCTGCGGATATAATCATCAAAATTGTTGTCACGATATCTCCATTTGCCGCTGTCAAGCCGTTGGAAAGCGAGGAGAAGGATAAACATTGTTTTGAGCCTATTGTAGCTAATTTTGTAACAACTATCCATCCAAATTTCCATCGCGAATGGAAAATAATAAACTTTGAACACCGGAACAAAATTGGAATAATGGTGGATTGATCATGTTTACCATTTCCGAACAGCGTCGCGACGGCGTGTTTGACAACCGAGCTGAGAGAGGTGGTTGCAAGAAAATTGAACGCTCGTGCGTGTTTATAAGCTGTGTGCCGGGATTGTGTAAAGGGCCACCCGCATAGACAAATACAGTTTGTGGTAATCTCCACACAGTATGTCTCCTTTATATGTTACTGTTACTGTACCATGAACAGGTGCTTTTCTGTTGAAACTATGAAATTTGAAGCATTCGATCGTCAAGAACGGTCTTCTTAACCCATACCAAACTGTAACAATATGTCATACTGTGCAGAAATTGTCGAATTATATAGTGATGCAAACTCAGGAGACATGGTGGCAATATAGAATGACCTTTTCTCATACGGTTTATGATTTTATTTGCGCAACACACTTACACATGTGCATTATATTGTATGCAACTTGAAATCAACAGTTTGTCAAATAGTAGCTTTCGTTAGTATCTGTACCGCCATCGAACTTTGCAGTTTGCATTAAACAAACAAAACAGAACAAAATTTCCGCCCGCGACCTGATAGTCAACAACAAACGGAAAGCTTGCCTCGGTTAACAGTTCGAAGCGCTTGCAGCGGTCTGGATGAAACCTCGGATGAAACAAGGGTAAGTATTGCTATTAAATTTGTATTTTTTTTTGTGCTAGATATATCTCAATGGATGCAAATTGTTTTACAGAATTCGCGAACCTGAAATCAGCTGGAGGCTCGGCTGTAGGAACCTGTTCCGGCCTGACTGCGACTGCGAGCAGTTCCGCACAAAAGGAGTAGCGGAGGATTTCCCCTACTGCGGGCGGAAACTGAGTTCTCTTGCGATTGGAAATTTGCCCCCACCGGAAGAAGATCCACAGCTAGTTTTAATCGTCAGACGTACTACCTGTGGTATCGTAGATAGATCGAGTAGGCCTGGAGAGATGTGAAGAAGTGTAATCAGTTTGAGAGTCAGGTACGGAAGCGAACGGGTTAATATACGGATTGTGTGTGCAGTTGTAGTGCAGTTTATTAAGTCTTCTTATGAGAACTTCCAAAACCGTAATGGTGTATGTCCGTCGTCCGAGATCCTGGATTCCACATTGGCGACGAGGTGAAAATGTGAGTAATATCAATTATAGTGATAATGTCGCTTTAATTTGGCCCACGCACCATTCAGATTTTTTTCCTTCGATTTCGCTCAGTCACGTGCTAGTGAAAAAAAAACTCAAACGGTTGTGCTTAGCATGGCAACCGCGATGACAAAGTCCATTACATTGGAAGAACCGTCATTGATGATGATGATGAAGCGTGGAAAAGTAACACATAGATGTGTTCAGTGAGATGTTCGAACTAAAGCTAAAGATTTGCGTGTTTTGTTTTTTTTTTCAATTCCCAGCCTAGAAAATTACGGATAATCTAGGGCGGAAACAAAATGGTATACGCTGGCCTGGTCGTTGGAAGCAGCTACCCAGTTTTTTTTACAGTTTTGTTTAATGAAATTATAGAACAGAGTTGAAGCAATTGCCAACCAGCCATTGAACAGATTTGGTGTTGAAAATTAACGTGGTCATCATTTCGAATACTGTCATTCTGGTCGGGTTGCTTTGGTATTAGTAAATTGTTGTAGTATTTTGTTTTCGTGTATCCATATTCATTTGTGTCGAAAGAAAATTTGTGAGTTGAAGTTCTCAACGACCCGGACTGGATCAACAGAATACCATTCTATGTGGTATGATGAATAAGGTGATTTCTAACATTGGAAGTGCTCTGGGATACAATAATCACAGCAGGTAAATTATTGAATATACAAAATCGAAAGTAATGCTGAAAGTATAGAGAAATACGCAAGTTTTGTTTACATATTATGAATGATGATCAAGTGTAGTTATGCAAGTGTTCATTTGGATGATGCACTGAACGAAATAGTGAGATGCAAATAAATTGAATAAATATAATAAAGTGTAAATGTTTCCCCAAAATAAAAATAAATGATTATGATTGTTTTATTTTGAATTATATTAATAATTCATATTTTGGAAAAGGAGGATTTCGTCACAATACAGAGAAGGCGGTTTTCGTCACAATACAGAGAAGGCGGTTTTCGTCACATTTCAGAGAAGGCGGTTTTCGTCACATTTCAGAGAAGGCGGTTTTCGTCTCAATACAAAGAAGGCGGTTTCGTCAAAATAAATGAAGGCGGGTTTCGTCACAATTCAGAGAAGGCGGTTTTCGTCACATTTCAGAAAAGGCGGTTTTCGTCACATTTCAGAGAAGGCGGTTTTCGTCACATTTCAGAGAAGGCGGGTTTCGTCACAATTCAGAGAAGGCGGTTTTCGTCACAATACAGAGAAGGCGGTTTTCGTCACATTTCAGAGAAGGCGGTTTTCGTCTCAATACAAAGTGAGTGGTGATATTACACAGCACTCGACCTTCATACTGGTCAACCTGAAAGAGACCGATAATTTAATATTCTTAGCATTTATATTTATATTTATAAGCAACACCTAGTTCAGGACCACTGTGCAGTGTGTTTTGGAAAGATACATACCTGGAACCAGAAATGGCTGGCAACAACAGCGCCGATGTCCTCACCGTTGACCCTGTCGGTGAATCGTAACATCTGGTCCGGTTTTCTCCGACAAGTTAAGCAATTTTCCACAGAATCACTCATTTTTAGCGATTATTTAATGTTGTGTTTTCACTTAAACATCCGAATAATTCGATTTTCATCCGAAAAGTACGACGCGCACAGAATTACCACAATCAAAACAAGGGTTTGACGTTTTACGCAGTGTTGCCAAATTCGGTTACTTTTTGTGGAACTCATGAGTGCACAGCAGCCAAAGAGGGGTGGTCAAAAGCTGAGTCTCGCGGACTGACTCAATATTATAGATAGTAGAGTAAACATAGATCAGCGGACACCGCTGACTAAAATGTTTCAAGCGTGTAAGTAGTAATTTTCAAGAGTGCGACGATTGAATATGACGTCATGCGCTCCACTGATGTTGTCCAATTCGTGACGTCATGCTCGTTTGGATACAGATTTTGACAGTTCGTTTGGATACAACGGATTCATCATCACGGATCTATGTTTACTCTACTATCTATACTCAATATGCTCTCTCAGCGGGAGCCAAACATCGGGAGCCAAACATTGAAGATGGAGGTTATGTTAAACCTTGTTGAACCTGTGTGATTGATTGAAGAGTATTGTTATCTAGGTGCTGCGGATATAATCATCAAAATTGTTGTCACGATATCTCCATTTGCCGCTGTCAAGCCGTTGGAAAGCGAGGAGAAGGATAAACATTGTTTTGAGCCTATTGTAGCTAATTTTGTAACAACTATCCATCCAAATTTCCATCGCGAATGGAAAATAATAAACTTTGAACACCGGAACAAAATTGGAATAATGGTGGATTGATCATGTTTACCATTTCCGAACAGCGTCGCGACGGCGTGTTTGACAACCGAGCTGAGAGAGGTGGTTGCAAGAAAATTGAACGCTCGTGCGTGTTTATAAGCTGTGTGCCGGGATTGTGTAAAGGGCCACCCGCATAGACAAATACAGTTTGTGGTAATCTCCACACAGTATGTCTCCTTTATATGTTACTGTTACTGTACCATGAACAGGTGCTTTTCTGTTGAAACTATGAAATTTGAAGCATTCGATCGTCAAGAACGGTCTTCTTAACCCATACCAAACTGTAACAATATGTCATACTGTGCAGAAATTGTCGAATTATATAGTGATGCAAACTCAGGAGACATGGTGGCAATATAGAATGACCTTTTCTCATACGGTTTATGATTTTATTTGCGCAACACACTTACACATGTGCATTATATTGTATGCAACTTGAAATCAACAGTTTGTCAAATAGTAGCTTTCGTTAGTATCTGTACCGCCATCGAACTTTGCAGTTTGCATTAAACAAACAAAACAGAACAAAATTTCCGCCCGCGACCTGATAGTCAACAACAAACGGAAAGCTTGCCTCGGTTAACAGTTCGAAGCGCTTGCAGCGGTCTGGATGAAACCTCGGATGAAACAAGGGTAAGTATTGCTATTAAATTTGTATTTTTTTTTGTGCTAGATATATCTCAATGGATGCAAATTGTTTTACAGAATTCGCGAACCTGAAATCAGCTGGAGGCTCGGCTGTAGGAACCTGTTCCGGCCTGACTGCGACTGCGAGCAGTTCCGCACAAAAGGAGTAGCGGAGGATTTCCCCTACTGCGGGCGGAAACTGAGTTCTCTTGCGATTGGAAATTTGCCCCCACCGGAAGAAGATCCACAGCTAGTTTTAATCGTCAGACGTACTACCTGTGGTATCGTAGATAGATCGAGTAGGCCTGGAGAGATGTGAAGAAGTGTAATCAGTTTGAGAGTCAGGTACGGAAGCGAACGGGTTAATATACGGATTGTGTGTGCAGTTGAAGTGCAGTTTATTAAGTCTTCTTATGAGAACTTCCAAAACCGTAATGGTGTATGTCCGTCGTCCGAGATCCTGGATTCCACATTGGCGACGAGGTGAAAATGTGAGTAATATCAATTATAGTGATAATGTCGCTTTAATTTGGCCCACGCACCATTCAGATTTTTTTCCTTCGATTTCGCTCAGTCACGTGCTAGTGAAAAAAAAAACTCAAACGGTTGTGCTTAGCATGGCAACCGCGATGACAAAGTCCATTACATTGGAAGAACCGTCATTGATGATGATGATGAAGCGTGGAAAAGTAACACATAGATGTGTTCAGTGAGATGTTCGAACTAAAGCTAAAGATTTGCGTGTTTTGTTTTTTTTTTCAATTCCCAGCCTAGAAAATTACGGATAATCTAGGGCGGAAACAAAATGGTATACGCTGGCCTGGTCGTTGGAAGCAGCTACCCAGTTTTTTTTTACAGTTTTGTTTAATGAAATTATAGAACAGAGTTGAAGCAATTGCCAACCAGCCATTGAACAGATTTGGTGTTGAAAATTAACGTGGTCATCATTTCGAATACTGTCATTCTGGTCGGGTTGCTTTGGTATTAGTAAATTGTTGTAGTATTTTGTTTTCGTGTATCCATATTCATTTGTGTCGAAAGAAAATTTGTGAGTTGAAGTTCTCAACGACCCGGACTGGATCAACAGAATACCATTCTATGTGGTATGATGAATAAGGTGATTTCTAACATTGGAAGTGCTCTGGGATACAATAATCACAGCAGGTAAATTATTGAATATACAAAATCGAAAGTAATGCTGAAAGTATAGAGAAATACGCAAGTTTTGTTTACATATTATGAATGATGATCAAGTGTAGTTATGCAAGTGTTCATTTGGATGATGCACTGAACGAAATAGTGAGATGCAAATAAATTGAATAAATATAATAAAGTGTAAATGTTTCCCCAAAATAAAAATAAATGATTATGATTGTTTTATTTTGAATTATATTAATAATTCATATTTTGGAAAAGGAGGATTTCGTCACAATACAGAGAAGGCGGTTTTCGTCACAATACAGAGAAGGCGGTTTTCGTCACATTTCAGAGAAGGCGGTTTTCGTCACATTTCAGAGAAGGCGGTTTTCGTCTCAATACAAAGAAGGCGGTTTCGTCAAAATAAATGAAGGCGGGTTTCGTCACAATTCAGAGAAGGCGGTTTTCGTCACATTTCAGAAAAGGCGGTTTTCGTCACATTTCAGAGAAGGCGGTTTTCGTCACATTTCAGAGAAGGCGGGTTTCGTCACAATTCAGAGAAGGCGGTTTTCGTCACAATACAGAGAAGGCGGTTTTCGTCACATTTCAGAGAAGGCGGTTTTCGTCTCAATACAAAGAAGGCGGTTTCGTCAAAATAAATGAAGGCGGGTTTCTTCACAATACACAGAAGGCGGTTTTCGCCAAAATTAAATGAAGGCGGTTTTCGTCACAGTTTTCAGATGGCGGTTTTCGTCATCATGGTACAAGTAATCTTTAAGCGAAATACATCTTGCGTTGGAGATCTTACTATTGAATATTATTTTTATATATTGAATGAAAATATGCTTTCATACCAATAACAACATGCATGTGCGTATCAGGCCGTTTCAAACAGCATTGGAGTATTCTCAATTACCTTTGGCCTGGACCAAATGGAAGCCGACCTTGAATGCTATTTCGAGTCTGAAAAGATCGAGGAGCAGTATGAAAAACGTTCAAAACTGCTATGTCTGGGAGGCTCGGATCTAAGAGATATCTACGATAATCTCCCCGAATTTGAAACTTTTTCGATGGTGTTGATGAATCTTCCTTTCTATTATGCTGCAATAGCAAAGCTGGATGCTTATGTTGAGCCCTATCGCAGACGGACTTATGAACGACATCTGTTCCGTCAGATTTCCCAGAAACCTTCAGAGAGTTTTGCTGATGTTGTTTTGCGGCTGAGGACTCAAGTAAAAAGATGTGAATATGACAAACCGGAGGAGGTGATTCTTGATTAGATAGTCGAGAAGAGCTGTTCTGACAAACTGCGGCAGAAAATGCTCAAACGGGATATGCCGCTAGCCGAAGTTGAGAGTTTGGGTACAAGCTTGGAGGAGAGTGAAAAGAAGATGAAGGAATTTGGGAAACATGCATCATCTGGTGATTCGATTAGTAAGGTCACTAACTAAAGACCAGAGAATGTTAAACGCGATTCAATGGGTAAAAAAATGTATGTTGTTAAAATAAATGGGGTTTAATATTATAGAATTTATAGAAACAGGCAGAGCAAACCGACCGTTTCAAGCAAAAGCTCAGGCTATCCCAGTATGCTACTCATGCGGAAAACGTGGCCATGTACGGCCATGAGATTTTCCCAGCCAGGGCGGGAAAAGGCACTGGTCACTTTGCAAAACAATGTTTGAAGCGAGAAAATGGTGACGGACAACGTAATCCGATTCCACCGAAGCGCATCAGAGTAGTTCAAGATTACGACGATCACGAGAAAGATAACGGGGACATATTCTACGCCATATTTAAACATATTCAAACACCTTCATGTTTGAAATAGGCAGAATCGTAATACCTATGGTAACCGATTCAGGAGCGGCAGCCAACACCATGAACCAGAAAACATGGGAACAAATGAAACAGATGAAAGTATCTGTCTGAAATATGACCACAGACAACGATAAGAACTTCACATGTTACGCTTCAAAAGATCAAATGCAAATCTCAGGAAGCTTCATGGCCATAATCCGCACTGGAGAGAGAAAATTGAAAGCAAAATTTTGTGTTACAAAGGCAGGACAACAGAATTTACTGGGCGATCAAACGGCAAAGGCACTACATGTCTTAAGGGTTGGTTTTGACGTCGGTAACATATCCAAAACTCCCGAAATGGAATTAACATTAGGCTGTGCATCGACATGCGTCGAGCTAATCAAGCGGTATTAAGGCAAACTCATCATCTATCTCTGGTAGATGAAATTCTTGGATCAGTAATAGGCTCGAAAATATTTTCTAAAATCAACATCAAAGACGCGTGTTATCAACGAGAGATATCTGAATGATCTCGTTCTATTACTGCCTTCATAACTAAGAATGGCTTACTCAGATATCAGAGACTTATGTTCGGTATCAGTTGCGCCCCAGAAATATTTCAGAAGACGATGGAATTGATTTTAGCTGGTTTGGAAGGTGTTATCGTATATCTTGATGATAAAGTGGTATTTGGAGCATCACAGGAGGAGCACGATAAACGCCTACAAGCGCTGAGAAGTTTCTTAGGTTTGATAGCTAATATCGGGCGTATCATTCCTAATCTGACGACAAAAACAGAACCGTTGCGAGTACTTCTACATTCTGGTTATGTGTTTTCGTAGAAAGAACCTCAGACCAACGCATTCAACGCGATCAAAAAGGCTGTCAGTGATATAGGATATGTTGGACTTTTTGACCGAAAGAAGAAAACAAAGTTGTTTGTAGATGGAAGTCCGGAAGGTCTAGGAGCAGTACAGATTCAGGAAAACGATGATGGGCTGAATCAAATCAAAATCCTATTCAGTCCTCGGACTCGCCATGTCCACGAATCGAGCGTTGGGTTCTACGTGTTCAGTCGTATAACTATGAAATTAAGTTCGAACCTGGGGTAACCAACTTAGCCGATGCTTTGTCCAGATTGTCGATTTGCAACATGAAAACTTTTGATACGACAGCGGAGTCTTATGTTAATCAACTAGTAAAGAACTCAATTCCAAAAGCGACAACACTCGCCCAAGTGGCGGAAGCAACAAAGCAAGATGAAATTCTTCAGAGGTTACTGGAGGCTTTACGATCAGGATACTGGTCAGATGAGGCACAGGTGTTCAAGTTTTTGAAATCGAAACTACATTCAGCCACGTTTTGCTACGAAGTGACAGGCTCTGGAATTATGATAATTCCAACAGCACTTCGGTCACAGATACTATCATGTGCACATGACGGTAATCCTGGAATGAGCGTTATGAAACTTCATCTGAGACAGAAGGTTTGGTGACCGAAAATAGATGACACTGTCGAGAAATTTGTTAAACACTGTGGATCATGTACTCTTCTGTCACCGGTTGGACTTCCAGAACCAATGCTCCGAAGCAGAATGCCTGACAGACCTTGGACCAAAGTGGCTGTCGACTTTCCGGGCCTGTTACCGTTAAGCCATTCTCTTCTAGATATGGTCGACTATTTCAGTAGATTAACTGAATTAGTCGTAATGAAACAGACAACGACTGGGCTAACAATTCACACCTTGTTCGAAACCTTCAGTCGATTTGGAGCTCCGGAAACGTTGAGATCAGATAATGGTCCACATTTCATCAGCAAGCCGTTTAAAACGTTCTGCCGCGAATTCGGCATAGAACATCAAAAGACAACACCGTACTGGTCCCAGGCGTTTGAAGAAGTAGAGCGAATGAATAATACAATACTGAAGCGACTGAGAATCAGTCAAGCCGAAAACTCGTAAAATTGGAAATGGTATTTACGTAGTTTTATTCTGGTGTACAATTCCACCCACACTCAACGACAGGCGCACCTCCATCGTCTCTTATGTTTGGCAGGGTACTTCGAGATTAAATACAGTGTATCCACAATGCGTATAAACCATGGATTAAAGGTATCAGAGATCGAGATTGGGAACGAAAAGTAGCAGCAGCAGAATCGACAAACAACCAAAGGAGAGCTTTTCCAAACCAGCTAGAAGAAGGGGATATCGTTGTGGCAAAAAAAAAAAAGAAAAACTAAGAAGAACAAACTGTCTACCAACTATGGCACTGAAAAGTTCGAGACATGGGTCGAATGCTGAGATGCGCTCGTTGGAAACCGGAAAACTCTACCGCCGGAACGTTGCTCATCTTAAGCCTGTGGATGATTCACCATCTGGTTTCAACTGATCAACTCCGAAAGAAACTCAAGCATCTACAGGGGATGCATTCTAATTCAACTGATCCGGAGAACCAAGCTGAGGAAATTTCCACAACCATCCGACGAGGCAATCGAGAAATGAAGCGTCCAGAGTATCTTAATAATTATGTACAAACCTTGTTAGATTTAATCTATTATGTAAGGGGGGAGTGTGGTATCGTAGATAGATCGAGTAGGCCTGGAGAGATGTGAAGAAGTGTAATCAGTTTGAGAGTCAGGTACGGAAGCGAACGGGTTAATATACGGATTGTGTGTGCAGTTGAAGTGCAGTTTATTAAGTCTTCTTATGAGAACTTCCAAAACCGTAATGGTGTATGTCCGTCGTCCGAGATCCTGGATTCCACACTACCTAGCCCAGCATAGGGCCTGAATTCGTGAATAAAAAAAAATGAAAGCCAAATCGCTTTTTTATTTTTAATCGGTTCAAATATAGCAGAACCATATATCAGGCCAAACATGTCTAAAGGTCCTATCTGCAGAAGAGAGGCTCTCTTTGGTTTCCCTCTCTTTCGTTAATATCTCAGCTGTTCATTTGAATTATGATTATCTCCTTGCATAGAATAATGGTCAAATCAATCGTCTTTTGATTTGTACTGCAAAAGTAGTTGAAAAATTTACCATTACATTGCAATAATTGAAAGAGAAAGTGAATAAAGAGAGCCTCTCAAATGCAGATAGGACCTATTGAAATGTTCGGCCTGATATCATAAGCTTAAAATACCATGAAAGACCATAAATCAATAATATCCCATACAGTGCACGGGTTTCTTCTAGATTTATTGTAAAACTGTTTTCCAACCATTTGCTATGCAGTAAATTGTCCTAAAAACAGAATAATATATTGACCATATAATTTACTGTATTGTGTAAAATTTGTTCGGGAAAATGAGCAATTCTAGATTGAGTTTAAATAAGGGCGAAAGTAACATGAGAGAGTTCTCTTCATCGACTCTCTCTTCTGCAAATTAAAGTTACAAGATTCAAATTCAATCGAACTTTTTTACACTTAGACGCTAGATTGCATCGCAACCTAGCGATTTATGACCATAAAGTGCAACCATACTTGCATCTTGTCACTTTAATTTGAGGAAGAGAGAGTCGATGAAGAGAACTCTCTCATTACTTTCGCCCTTATTTAAACTCAATCTAGATTTTTTTATGGTAACCAATCTTATACTTATGACACACATGTGATACAAGAATCACTGTACAATTGCGCTTGAATTGAGTGCCATACTGCAAATTCTCTCATTTCAAGTCAGTCTTGTTAGAATTTTCTTGACACTGCGTACCGTTGTACAGGAATCACACTCGTATCACATGTCTGTCCGGGGTATTAACCGCCTATGAGCCATTTTACGAAGTGACAACAATGTTGATGATGATATTGATTTTCACGGGTTATTGGACGCTACCTCCTGTCAAAATTCATTCATAAAATCGGCTCGTAAAATGGGCTATTCCACATACATACTGTAATTTGGCGGACTACCATTTGTCAAACTGGCAAATCTGTACATGGTATGGTTATCTTACTGTTATCTCTGACAGTCTGAGAAATGGTTGAATGTCAATTGCTAATAGTCATCTACAGTATGAGAAATGTTGAATTTACAGTTTGTGATGGCTAGCTTGAAAAATGAAACCGTTTCTATTCGCAGCACTCAGCTGCGTGCCTGTACGGAACTCAATATCTTTAGCATTGGACCCGTGAGTGCTCTGAGTTTACAATTTTTATTTATTTTGTGTTTATTGTTTTGGTTGTAGGAAACTGACAGACGATTTGTAGTGGAAAAAGCAGCAAACAATGGCCGAAGCTCTGGAAAATTGCTTAACTTGCCGAAGAAAAACGGACAATTTCCTCCGTATTTCGGACGAATCCACCGTGGAAGACATCGGTGCTGTTGTCGCCGTCCATTTTTGGTTTCAGGTTAGTGCAGAATTTGAAATATTGAACTCTGATGAGCATCCCACCCAAGGAGCGATGATGCACTACCACAAGCGTCGCCGGAGAATATGTACGATACATATGTAGGGTCACAGAGCCATTAGTAATCCTTGAAAAGCTTAAAACGACTGTATGTTTTTATGCGGCCGCATAAATGAAAACTCCATACAATATATTGTCGTCGTTTTATTTTTTCATGATTTGTCGAAAAAAGATACTTTTTCATATGGTTTATTAATATTTACCTGAGTCCATGAATTAGCGAAGTAGGGACAAATTAACACCTCACATCACTTATCCGAAATTTGCAATACATATACCAACCAACCATAACTATGTTCCGTTCTTTATCCAGGCTGATCAGTATGAGCATCGGGTACTGTGCACCAGCTGCTGGGAAAAGATCGACGATTTCCACAAGTTCTACAACGAGGTGAAACGGTTATGGGCCTGCGATGATAGCTTGCCCAACAGCACCGTAATTAAAACGGAGCGAATAGTCAATGAGGATGGCACCCATCAACAGGAATTACTCGCTTACGATTTGGTCAAAGTGGAAATCGCTAAGGCCGAAGAGTCTGAGAAATCCAGCGATGAAGACGATGCTGCGGCCAAAGATAAGGTGAATGATGATACATGGTCCACTTTGAAACTGGAAGAACGTTTGAGGGTTTTAAATGCTCTTCTAGATTCAAAGTGAGTCACACTTTTGGAATATCACTGACATTCAAATTCCACTAGGTAGAGGAGGAAGAGGAATCCGAATCGTCAGACGATTCAGATGAGGACTCCGCGGTACCCATAGCAAAACGGTTTCGACGTGCCAAGCCCAAACCGAAGCCTGTAAAGCGGGAGAAACCAATTCGTAAGAAACGTCAGGTCAGCAACACTCCACGGGCCCCGGTTCGCAAAAGTAGGGCCACCAACAGAAGGGAAGAGTTCCCTTTCGAGTGTGAAATTTGCGACCCGGTCCGAGGCTTTAAGGAAGCCAAGGGTTTACAGTTGCACAACGAAGTGTGCCATACGGAAGACACCGAGAAGAAGTTCCAGTGTGACCTGTGTGAGAAAGCATTCGCTAGCGAATGGCAACTGTCGGGACACAAGAGTTGGCATCAGAAACATCATTTGAACTATTTCTGCGAAAAATGTAACAAACAGTAAGTATCTAAGTTACTCGTGCGCTCGGTTTACGTAATTCTAACGAATGCATTTTCCCTAGTTTCGATTCAGGTCGCACTCTGAATAACCACATCCATGCAAATCATCCTGAAACCGCACCTGGATATTTGCCGGCCTCTTCTGACAAAACCGAGGACGCTGCCACAAATGATCAGCAAGCCATTGATTCAACCGAAGTTCCTCCAAACGCTTTGCTGATGCCTGCACCTGCTCGCCCTCGGGCCAAAGCCGGCTGCAAAGCGCTAACCCCAGAGGAAATGGCGGAACGCGACGAGGTGATTCAAAAATTTTGCACTCTTATTTGCGAAAAATGTGGATTCGGGGCCGAAAACTTCTACTATCTGGAGAAACATTACAGAAACGAACACGACCTGCTCGGGTACGTGGTCTGCTGCAACCGGAAGTACTTTAAAAAGCGAAAGCTGTACGAGCACTGCCTAAGTCACATCAATCCGGAGCTGTACCGGTGCGAGGTAAGTTGTGTTTTGTGACACGTATAGTTTTGGATTTCAACCGACTAATTTCCGTTTTCAACAGCTTTGCAAAAGGAATTTCAGCGACAGTGACAGCCTTGACACTCACAACAAACGGGTTCACACACCAGACGCTTTGAAACCGTTCAAATGCGACATCTGCGAAGCGGCCTTCCACAAGGAATATTTACTGAAAACCCATATGAAGTACCACCTCTCATTGGAGCAGAAAATCTACAACTGCAAAGATTGCGGCAGATCGTATGTATAGCATTCCACACTTCATTTGCAAGGGCGTAGCCAGCTTTTCGGTTCAAGGGGGGGGGGGGGGGGGGTTAATTCCTGAAGGTATTCCTGGAAGAATTTCTGAAGAAATCCCTAGAGGAAAATCCTGGAAATTGCTGGAGTTCCTGGAGGAATCTCTAGAGGAATTCTTGAAATAATTACTGGATGAATTTCAGGAGAAATCTTTGGAAGAACTCTGGGAGAAATTTCGGAAATAAATCCCTTAAGAAAATCCTGGAGGAATTTCTGAACGAATTCCTAGAGAAATCCTCGAAGAAATTTGTGGAAAAATCCTTGAAGCAATTCCTGGAAGAATCTCTAGAGGAATTCCTGGAGGAAACCCTCAAAAATTCCTGAAGAGTTTCTTGGAAGATTTTCTGAAGAAATCCCTAGTGGAATTCGTGGAAAAAACCTTGGAGGATTTACTGGAGAAATCCCTGGAGAAATTGGAACAATTCCTGAAGCAATCTGGAGAAATGCCTGGAGGAATCCTGGCAAAATTCCTGAAGAATTTCCTTGAAGAATTTCTTAAGAAATCCCTTGAGAATTTCATGCAGAAATTACTGACAATTTCTGAAAGATGTCCAGGAGCAATTCCTGGAGAAGTTCCTGGAAGAATCCCTGAAGGAGTTCCTGGAGGAATCTCTAGAGGAATTCTGGAAATAAATACTGGATGAATTTCAGGAGAAATCTCTAGAGGAACTCTAGGAGAAATTTCTGAAAAAATAATCCCTCGGGAAGATTCTGGAGGAATTTCTGAACGAATTCCTAGGGAAATCCTCGAAGAAATTTGTGGTAAAATCCTTCGAGGAATCAATGAAGCAATTCCTGGAAGAATCCCTAGAGGAATTCCTTAAGGAATCCCTTAAAAATTCCTGAAGAGTTTCTTAGAAGATTTTCTGAAGAAATCCCTAGTGGATTTCCTGGAAGAATCCTAAGAGGATTTACTGGAAGAATCCCTGCGGAAATCCCTGGAGAAATTGAAGCAATTTCCGAAGGAATCTTTGGAGAAATGCCTGGAGGAATCCTGGAAAAATTTCTGAAGGTATTCCTGGAGAATTTCCTTGAAGAATTTCTAAAGAAATCCTTAAAGGATTTCATGGAGAAATTGCTGACATAATTTCTGAAAGATGTCCCGGAGCAATTCCTGCATCAATTCCTGAAGAATTTCTTCAGGATTCCTGGATAAAATCCGGGAGTAATTCCTGGAAATTGCTAGAAGAATCTCTAGAGGAATTCTTGAAATAATTACTGGAGGAATCTCTAGAGGAACTCTGGGAGAAATTTCTGAAAAAAATCCTGGAGGAATTTCTGGACGCATTCCTGGAGAAATCCTCGAAATTTTTTTTTAGAAATTTGTGGAGGAATCCCTGTAGTAATTCCTGGAAGAATCTCTGGAGAAATCCCTCAAAAATTCATGAAGAGTTTCTTGGAAGAATTTCTGAAGAAATCCCTAGTGATTTCCTAGAAAAATCCTTGGAGGATTTACTGAAGGAAGCCCTGTGAAAATCCCTGGAGAAATTGAAGCAATTCCTGAATGAATCTTTGGAGAAATGCCTAGAGGAATCCGGAAAAAAAATCCTGCAGGTATTCCTGGAGAATTTCCTGGATGAATTTCTGAAAAAAATCCCTAGAGGATTTCATGGAGAAATAGCTAACATGATTTCTGAAAGATGTCCAGGAGCAATTCATGAAAAAATTCC
This sequence comes from Aedes albopictus, assembly GCF_035046485.1. Lineage (NCBI taxonomy): Eukaryota > Metazoa > Arthropoda > Insecta > Diptera > Culicidae > Aedes > Aedes albopictus. The sequence goes on along the minus strand of NC_085136.1, from coordinate 111,667,120 downwards.
TGGAAGAGTTCCTGGAGAAATTCTTGGATAAAATCCTGGAGGAATTCCTGGAAATTGCTGGAAGAATCCCTGAAGGAGTTACTGGAGGGATCTCTAGAGGAATTTTTGAAATAATTACTGGATGAATTTCAGGAGAAATCTCTAGAGGAACTCTGGGAGAAATTTTTGGAAAAAATCCCTTGAGAAAATCCTGGAGGAATTTCTAGAGGAACTTCTGAACGGATTCCTAGATAAATCATCGAATAAATTTGTGGAGAAATCCCTGAAGCAATTCCTGGAAGAATCTCTAGAGGAATTCCTGGAGGAATCCTTCAAAAATTCCTGAAGAGTGGAGAAATTGCTGACACAATTTCTGAAAGATGTCCAGGAGCAATTCCTGGAGGAGTTCCTGGAGAAATTCCTGAAAATTGCTGGAAGAATCCCTGAAGGAGTTTCTGGAGAAATCTCTAGAGGAATTCTTGAAATAATTACTGGATGAATTTCAGGAGAAATCTCTAGAGGAACTCTGGGAGAAATTTGTGAAAAAATCCTGGAGGAATTTCTGGACGCATTCCTGGAGAAACCCTGGAACATTTTTTTTTAGAAATTTGTGGAGGAATCCCTATAGCAATTCCTGGAAGAATCCCTTCTTGGAAAAATTTCAGAAGAAATCCCTCGTAGATTTCCTGGAAGAATCCCTACGAAAATCCCTGAAAAATATCAAGCAATTCCCGAAGGAATCATTGGAGAAATGCCTGGAGGAATCCTGCAAAAAATTTTGAAGGTATTCCTGGAGAATTTCTAAAGAAATCCCTAAAGGATTGCCGATGTCCAGGTATCCGGGTCCGTTTGAGCCACGGGGCTCAGAAGAGGGTCAGTGTCAGCCACTCTCGGGGGAAGAGCAGCTGACGAAAAATTGCAAGTGCCGGGGCTGGGAATCAAACCCATGACCATCCGCATATGAAGCGAACGTGTGACCAACTACGCCACGGGCCCCGGCGAATACTACGAATTATTCCAAATTGAATTATTGGAGCCACCTCTAGTGGAATTCTTGAAGGAATACACGGAGAAACCCATGAAGAAATATCTGAAGGAACATTTGTAGATATGTCTAAAAGGTTCTGTGTTGATATTCCTTTGGGAATCCCTGCAGGAATCCTCGAAAAAAACACTTGAACAATCAATAAAGGTACCTCTCAAGATAGCCCAGGAGAAATTCCCGGAGGGATGTCTGGTGAAACCCCTGGAGAAATTCTTGAAAAAATCCCCGGAACAATCCATAATGGAATCACTGAAGGAAGCTATGGAAAAAATCCTGGAGGAATTCGACGATGCATCCTTGCAGAAGTATCTGTGCAATTTTCTGAAAGAATCGTGGGACGAATACCTGATGCATTTCTTGGAACAAACCCTGAAGCAATCACTAAAGGAACACTGTAAGATGCCCATGGAAGAATTCACGAAGGAGAAATTCCTGGAGAAGCCCCTTAAGGAATTCCTGAAGAATCTCTGGAGAGCTTCATGAAGGAATTTCTGAAGGTGTCCTTGAAAGAACTCATAAAGAATTCCCAGATATTTTGTTCTTAAGCTGCTAGTACACAGGGTCAAATATTTGTCCAAAAAGAAACCAATGCTTGAACATCTTGTTTGACTCGATCGAATATTCATTAGTGTCAAACTGATGTTGTTTCTTGTTTTCTTTCCTTGCCAAATGTTTGACCCTGTGTACTACTGGGCTTAGTATGACGTTTGTTTGAATTTAATACTAGTGAAAATTAGTTGATTCTGTGCTAGTTACACTCTATAGCAGCATATGGTTCTACAAAGTCCTTCTTTTTCGTTATCGGAACCGGTTCCGGCATATCTGTAAAATTTGGCATATTGTTTTGGTAGTCTATGAATAAAAATCACAAAGTTTAGCCATTCAACCAACCTTGTTATTTGGTAAAATTCTATGATAAGATTGATGTGGTTCTCTTGGAGAAATACTTGGCAAAATTTCGATGCTCTGGCTACGCCCCTGTTCACATGCTACCCTCATAGAAATCTCTCAATTTTCATTCCTCCAGGTTCGGAGCAGCGACCTACTTACGCACGCACCAGCAAACTGTACATGGCGCCGTATCCAACTGGGTGTGCGATATCTGTGCCAAAGGATTCGCCCACAAGTGGCGGCTGGAGAACCATCGGCTTTCGCACACGGCAGAAGGAGCTGCCAGTTTGAAGCGCCAGTGTGACCACTGCAAGAGATGGCTCCGGAACGAGATCACCTACAAGGCCCATCTGATGCGCTGCCTGAGCACCAATCCGGTCACTTGCGATCTCTGTGGCAAGGAATCGGCCAACGAGCTGGCCCTGGTAAGTCACAAACGGATCCATCACACGGAGCAGCCGGTGTACACTTGCAGCTACTGTGGGAAGGAGTTCAAGCGCGCCATCCGACACAGAGAGCATGAGGCGAACCACCGGGGAGAGGTGCTGTACCAGTGCCCGTTCTGCCCGTACACTTGCAATTCCAATTCCAACATGTACACTCACAAGAAGGTGGCTCATCCGGATCAATGGGCTGCCAAGCTAGCCGATAAGTATTATAAGCGGTAATTTTGGATTGCATAGTTTGCTAGTTTAGAACGGTAAGATATATGAAAAATCTGTGGAGTTTTAACTAGTGTTTGCATCAACTAAAGCTTTCCGAAATATTTTCACTTTTGTTGTTCTTTACATATACGTCCTAGGCGAATCCTGTCGTTTTCGGTTCCACCTTCTAGCATATATTTCGTTTTAGCCGCATTGACTACCATTCCTATCTTTGGTGCTTCGCGTTTTAGACGGGTGTACGATTAAGTGTACGATTCTGCCACCGTCAGTGATGGAATTACACTCCTCATGAAGCAATTCGCGAGCAAGGAAGTGGCATCCCTATCCCACCAATGCAATGTTTTCGTAGCCAACATAACTGCGGCTCAAGCGTACAGCTCAAGCTGACAACCTATCTTTTAACACAGCAGCATAGTTTTAATGCTGGGTAAGAAAACAAGAAGACCATAACAGTCCCTTGTTCGCGAGTGTAAAGCCAACACAAGGCTTATTGCGGAGATTCCACCTGTTTAGACTCCTGCGCGAAAATTAGTTGCGTGGATTTTTCTTGCGTGGGCCCACAGATATAAAACCAGACTGCGTCCTGGTGGATATTTTGCGCTGTGTTGTTAGGTACACATTTGGTGATAGTTTTGCATTGTAAACAAACATTTATAACGCACCTACGCTGAAAATGAGCCTGATCAATTATTTGCGTCGGAATCTATAAATCTTCACAACGGGCAATATGTCGAATTCGTTTATTCCCGACGGTGCACTGCACCGGTGTAGCAATTGCCACCGAAAAAACGAACGGTTTCGGTGCAATTTGTTGACAGCTCATGATGTTATTAGTAAGAGCCTGTGAGAGCGTCAATGTTAATAATAAAGGATATCAAAAATAAACAAAATCAATGTTTTCATGATTTCCGTGATGAACAAAATTATTTTTATTTATTTTTATTTTTTACTTTCTATATACATTTTAACAATTTTAAAAGTTTTCAATAATCCACTTGTACATGATAAACTTGTAATGATAAATGTTACTTGAAAATTGTTATCCAATGTTTTAACGCTCCTACAATATTTATCTTCTTTGAATTCTTGTAATATCATATTTTTTTCAATTAAAAGCATCTTTTTAGAATTTAACAATTTCCGTTGCCCAATAAAAAAATGCTAATATACAATTGTAAACGATCTACGTGCACAAATTTAACACGAAAAATGTTAAAGGCAGTTCAATAGAAAACGTTTAGCTACAACGTAAAAAGGAAAATAAATAAATGCTTTTTATTGCGGAGATTCCACCTGTTTAGACTCCTGCGCGAAAATTAGTTGCGTGCACGGAGAAAAATCAGAGCAGCTTGAAACAACCAAAATTTTTGTTGTCCATCAAAGTTAAAATTTGGTTGACATCAAGTAACATTTAATTAATTCAAAGCCACTAATTTGGTTGCCATCAATCGTGTTGATTGATTGTTTCTACCATAAGCAAACAATATGAGTCATATGTTGTTTCAACCAAGTTTATAGTTATCTTCGATAAAACTGTAGTTTGTTTTTACCAAATGTCAGGTTCTTTAATTGTTAATGTCAAACCGAGGAACAAACTAAAACTTTAAGACGATTCAACCAAATCAGCCCATCGAGTTAAACTAAAATTTTGGTTGGAGGAAAACTGATGCCGTTTTTGGTTTGAAATTACCAAATTCTTAGATTGTTCGATTCCATCTAGTTCTCACTATTGGTACTGCCGCATTTCACACAACGCTAAAAACATCTCATCATGCTTGGAACGTGTGATACCTGTGCTAACGAACTGGTTGAGCATGCCGTAGTTAAATGCCGCGGTTTTTGCTCGGCTTGTGTTTGTCTGAAATGCTCTAAGATGGACAACACTATTAGCGAAAGTGTCGCCGGAATTTCGAATTTGTATTGGATGTGCGATGCTTGCGGCATTATCATGGAAAATGCTCGTTTCAAAAACGCAATGGTATCCACAAACGCCGTAGCCGACCAAAACTTCGAAGCCTTGAAGAACGAGATTCGTTGCAGCGTGTTGGACGAGATTAGACATGAAATTCGCACTCATTTCAAAAAGCTTATCGAAATTGTTCCTAAAACTCCAACCTCTGTCACGCCTAGTCTACCCATCGGTCGTAATAGACCCTCAGGTTTCGTCAGGAACAAGCGGCTCCGTGAAAACGATGGTGATGAGGACATAGGTGCTCGTCGTCCAGCTAAAGCTATGTGTGGTATCGGAACTGGAAGCACTGATACAAACCTTGTTGCTACCGCACCGACAGCCAACGATCACGACAAATTCTGGCTGTATCTGTCTGGCATCTTACCGGATGTTCCAGAGGAAATGGTTACTGAATTGGTGCAGTCCAAGCTAGGAACCACGGACTTGCGCGTTGTGAAACTCGTAGCGCGCGGAAGAGATACTAGCACACTGTCGTTCGTTTCATACAAAATTGGAATGGCCCACGATTTAAAGTCGTTAGCACTGGCAACCGATACATGGCCTCGAGGGATCAGGTTTCGAGAGTTCGAAAATATGAGCAGCAGGAACCAGGTTTTTTGGAAGCCGTCAACACCAGTAGTAATCATCCCGTCGCAAGTAACAGAGACACCGAGGACAACCTCCACCCAATAAATCTCAACCGTACTGTATCCGCTCATGAGTATCCACCACTTCCGTTTCCTTCGTCAATACCGCTGCAACAACATGCGTTAGCATCATCGGTAGGTGAGTACGTCCCTCTCACAATTTATTATCAAAATGTGGGTGGGATGCGTACGAAGACCAACAGCTTTCATCTCTCCACTGCATCCTGCGATTACGACGTCATTGTAATAACCGAAACCTGGCTTAAGAGTGACGTGGCGAACTCTGAACTGGCTACAAATTATACTATCTATCGCTGTGACCGTAGCAGTGCCACCTCAGATCTGCAGCGTGGTGGTGGAACTCTCATTGCAGTCAAAAGCTCACTGTTTAGTGCACCTGTCCACCTTGCAGGCAGTGAATCACTAGAACAGGTTGTAGTGAAAATCTCGCTAGCGCATAAATCTGTATATGTATGTGGCATCTACTTGAGGCCCAATAGCGACACGGGAAAATTTGTTGCGCACTCCGATTGTGTACACCAGATTGTGCAAAATGCTGCTAGCAACGACTCGATCGTTATTCTCGGTGACTACAACCTTTCTCGCCTCTCATGGTCGTATGACGATGACGTTGAAGGTTATCTGCCGTCGAATGCTTCTTCAGAACAAGAGTTGATCCTTACCGAAAACATGATTTCGAGCGGACTACAACAAATCTGTGATGTATCAAATTTTAACCGTCGTCTACTTGACTTGGCCTTCGTGAGTAACAGTAGTGAAGCTGAGCTTATTGAAGCACCATCGACAATTTTAAGCCCTGACCGCCACCACACACCGTTCGTTGTACGTTTAGATATACGCCCCGTACTGGATCAGCATCATCACACAAACGTAGAACAAGATTTCGACTTTGGCCGTTGTGACTACGATGCAGTTATAAACGAGCTCAATTCTCTCGATTGGCACCAGACTCTTGCTGCACCTGACATCAACTCAACGCTAGCGAATTTCTACAATACAGTTTTTGACTCGGTGAGTAGGCATACTCCTCTGCGTAGAACGTTCGTCAGACGACCGTATAAGCTACCTTGGTGGAATGCAGAGTTGCAACATCGACGCAACACCCTTCGTAAAGTTCGGCGTAGATTTTTCCGAGTTCGATCTGCTCAAAACCGTACTCTTCTTCAAAATGTCGAGGCAGAGTATGCTGAAAGCGTAACCTCCACTTTTCGTGAATACGTTTTCCGAATGCAGGACGAAGTTAGAACAAACCCTTCCTCTTTCTGGCGCTTTATCAAAAGCAGGAAAAACTCAAATTCGATTCCATCAGAAATGCAACTTGGAAACGAAACATCACAAGATGATGCTGCTGCTGCTGAAATGTTTGCCAATTTTTTCAAATCTGTATACAGCGCCAATACTCCTCCTGTTTCGCCGGAGGTTGTGAACTCCCTGCCATCGTACAATATCAATTTTCCACGCCCTACTTTTTCAATAGAAGAAGTTTCCGGTGCTCTCAGCTCACTCGATCCATCAAAGGGTCCAGGACCTGATAAGTTGCCTCCTGCATTCATTAAAAAATGTGCCAGTGCGCTAGGGCCACCTGTATGCCTACTTTTCAATATGTCGCTTGGGCAAGGCGTATTTCCAGACGTATGGAAACTATCAGCAGTCACTCCCGTACATAAGACTGGTAGCATTCACAATGTGGAGAATTACCGCCCTATATCAATATTGTGCTGTCTCGCAAAAGTACTGGAGCTTTTGATTCATGATAGGATGTATTCTGCTGCTAAGCCTATAATATCGGAGTACCAGCATGGGTTTGTTAAAAACAGATCCACCGTAACAAATCTGATGTGCTACACTAGCACACTTCATGCCTGCCTGGAAAAGCGATGCCAAGTGGACAGCATCTATTTTGACTTCTCGAAAGCCTTCGATAAAGTCCCGCACGGCCTTACCCTGACCAAGTTGGAGCGCTTAGGATTTCCGGATTGGATCATCAGCTGGTTACGTTCCTATTTGGTTGGTAGATCTGCCTTTGTAAAGTTGAAAAACGTAAAATCCGACATCTACACAACGCCAACCGGCGTGCCGCAGGGTAGCCACCTTGGTCCGTTAATTTTTATCCTTTTTGCTAACGACCTATGCCACCGAATCCGTTCTCACTGCCTTATGTATGCCGACGACCTTAAAATATACAGAATAATCTCATCCTTAATCGACTGTGCTGCGCTACAACAGGATCTCGACGCCGTAGCAGATTGGTGTTCCTCAAATGGCATGGAGTTGAATATCAAAAAGTGCAAAACGATCAGTTTTTGTAGAACGACGCCACTTACGAGTTTCGACTACAGCATAAATGGCAACAGTGTAGATCGTGTGTCCTCTATCAAAGACCTAGGTGTTACGATAGACTGTAAACTGAACTTCAGTGAGCATATCTCGACGACAACTGCTAAAGCCTTTGCGGTTCTAGGATTCATACGCCGCAACGCTGCGGACTTTGACGACGTCTACGTCTTGAAAACGTTATACAGTAGTCTTGTGCGAAGCATATTAGAATACGCCGTTCCAGTCTGGGCTCCGTACCAAGAACTTCATATGGCGCGGATCGAAAGAGTTCAGCGTAGTTTTGTTCGTTTTGCGTTGAGGAGACTGCCATGGAATGATCCGCACAGATTGCCACCATACGACCACCGCCGCCAGCTAATTAGATTAGAATCTCTACGCCAGCGTCGTGAGTACCATCAAAGAATGTTTGCTTTCGACATAGTGAGTGGACATCTAGACTGTGCACCGCTCCTGCAATGCGTCAATTTTTATGTTCCTGCTCGCCGTCTCCGCCAGCGTCAACTGTTCCACGCTACTAGGCACACGACAGTATTTGGCCATAATCATCCCCTGGAAAGATGCCTCGCCCTCGTCAACGATTTGCCTTGGTTTGATTTTAATATTAGTAGAACACAATTCAAAACGTGTATTAGAAATATAAGTTAATTTTTGTTTTTCTGTTTTATCAGTCTGTACGGCAGTTTAGCCGAAGACGTAGAAATAAATAAATAAATAAATAAATAAATAGATTCTGTCATCAACAGCCCATCGCCGGCTCGGTGTTCAATGCATAAACATCGCCATTTGCATTGCATTAGATTGCATTAATTTGCAAACAACTGTTAAACATTTTCATACGAATCGGTTTCCAGGTAAGTTTTAACATTATCCTCGCTCGTTGGTGATTCTCACTGTATAATCACCGTATAGTTTCAGATTTTGCGGTACCGAGGATCTATAAACCAGAAAAATGGCTAAGTGTTGCGAGGAGTCACGACATCGGTTTTTTCTTTGGCAAAGGTAAGATAAATGGAAAAATAACTGATTCTCTTTTAATCAAGCTTTTTTACTGTCCCTCCTATAGAATGGTGAAAGCTCCAATGGATTGAACTTCCGTAGATCAGCATCGTTTTCAACGTGTTTTTTTTTTATGAAAAACCAAGGAGAAGAAACCAACTTGCGAATCCTTGCTGCTGTAACTGAACTGCATTCTATTATAATAATGTAGGAATATTTCCGTTTGTAACATATGTTTTGAGGTACTCATTAAAATTATTTAAACACATTCTAGCAGCATTTTTATTTTTGTGAAAATACATGAAAAATACAGGTAAATAAACATCACATTTACAACCAAAACTCAAGGTTGAATATATCAATACATTTGTTTACATCAAACTAATAATTGGTAACTGCAAACAGTTCTTCTTAGTTTGAAATTACCAAGCCTGTTTGTTGGTTTTGTTGCTGTCAAACCCAGCAACCAAAATGTTGGTTGCTTCTAAGTAAGCTTTGTTATGTTCTACAAATTGCCTGAGAAAAAAACAACCTAAAATGTTAGTTTGTATTTACATACGTGCTTCGTTAACTTCCACCAAAATTATGTTTGTGCATATTTCAATCTGTTATTTTAGTTCAAATGAACTAGGGTTTGTTTGTATCAACTAATCTTTTTTCTCCGTGTGGATTTTTCTTGCGTGGGCCCACAGGTATAAAACCAGACCGCGTCCTGGTGAATATTTTACGCTGTGTTGTTAGGTACACATTTGTTGATAGTTTTGCATTGTGAACAAACATTTATAACGCACCTACGCTAAAAATGAGCTTTATCATATATTTGCGTCGGAATCTATAAATCTTCACAACGGGCAATAAAACATAACGTTATTGAAACGCAACTCATATTAAAAACGCTTTAACCGAATGCCAGTGTGATAACGGTGTAATGTTTGCTTTTTGCTGTGATAAAAATCCTATTCCAGGACTCGAACCTTGAATCTTCGAATCGACAAACTCATGCTCGTATGTCAGTCCAATTTGAATGAATAGATTTTAATTCTATTCTGGGCTTATCAAAACTTTATTACGTCATTTTTTTTTTCATTATTAATAGATCACCATGCGACAGATAACTCTAATGATTAAAATTATTAAAAGTAACCCACATATTTGCGATAATCAAATAAAAATAGTGATGGGAAAAATATACGTAGAATCAACTCTTTGAAATTTCGTGTTATCGATAAATTTTTAGGATTCCTCAGAAGTTGAAAGACGTGATAGTCATCGATCAGGTTTAAATATTTTTAAACGCCCAGATTTGCTGTGTGGAAATTAAAACATCTCAAAATAAACGAATATCCAAGAAAACTGTCTTCCTAATGCTGAAGAGAAAATCATCATTCCTACCAAAACAAAACTACGATACAAGTTCACCGATATGCATATTGCATATGCATAAAACTAGCTTTGTACCTGCTACACCGCGCTCAAACTGGGTGTAGCATTTTCTTGCACCGGTGCCAATCGGGTGTCAAAACAGAACAGTACCTGCGAATAAACGAACGGTTTCGGTGCAAGTTTACTACACCCGGTGGCAAAGCGGTGCAGGCGGTGCAAATAAACGAATTCGACATTACTCACGATTCCGAGAGTAAGTGCATTTTGTTGTGGTTATGATAGAAAATCCAGTGATTATCCAACATAAACTAATGCTTTATGCTTCATTGTTCCTGAAAAGCAGCACTGTCAGTCGTTAAAATGCGTTTTTCGTCAAAATGCAAAAAACTCACGAAGCTTCGCGAATCTCATGTGAGTGCTTGTCAGCTTCGCTTACTCACGAATAAAGAAGTGCGAGTATTCTCAGGCCCTCAGCTGCAATCTTCATAATTTTCCATCCCTGGCCACCGTTTCAAATATTCTTGCAAAAATATCTATGTCATCTGCAGAACAGACAAATTGGCCGGATTTCGTGAAGATCGTACCTAGGCTATTGGCAGGGCGTTATTGAATAGTATACAGAAAAGTCCACCACCTTGTCGCAGTCTCCGTCGGAATTCGAATAAAGTAGATAGTTCACCCGGAATCCCTACGCAGTTTTGTACACCTTCCATCGTTGCCTTGATACGACTGGTAAGCTTCCCGGGAAATCTGTACTCGACTATTATTGTTCATAGCTCTGTGCGGTCAATACTGTTGTATGTATGCCGCCTTGAAGTCGATAAACAGATGATACGTTGGAACATGATATTCAAAATGGTAATCGCTCCAAAGTTCTTAGGTACACGTTAACTTGTCGTTTTTCTTGTGGATGTTCGATTTCCCAGATCTAGACTTCTAACCGTTGCAGACAGGTAACCAACTTGTCCAGGTTCATCTGAATGCGTTCGTCTGCGATACTTTCCTTACCAGCTACTTTGTTATTTTTGAACTGGTGGATGGCATTCATAACTCCCCTCATCTTAGTAGTTGGTTCGTTCACTTTATCTGGTTCTTCTTCTTGGTGCAACGTCTCCACTGAGACATAGCTTGCTTCAGCTTACTCTGGGCTCTATGAGCACTTCCACAGTTATCAATTGAAAGCTGCCTCTGCCAATGACCATCTTGCATGTCCTATATAGCTGGCACTAAGACAGTCTATGTCCGAGGAAGTTAAGGAACGAAAGTTGTGGCGGTATGGGCCCCATGGGTTCGTTCCCGTCCTTACCACAGTAGTCATTTCCGCTGCTGGCTTGATCCCCTGCAGGGGAGCTTACATTCTCTTCGCCATTTAGGTTCTCGTCAGAATACTGGTTCCACCTCTTGATCACCTGCACAACAACAACAATGTGATCGAGAGTGGAGAGACAGAAAAAACGGTGTTGAAAGGAGATTCAACAGGAGAAGCACGAGGTGGCGCAGCACCGGTCAAAGAAGCGCAGATGACCGGCGCAGATCTCACGCGGGCGTTGATCCGCAACAGGAGCGGGCTACCAAAGATGTTGATAGTTGCCGAAAAGCTGGACAAGCTGATGGGCTACCCGAGCGGGCGGAATATCGCAAGGTCCTGCAACAGAGCCTGCTGAAGCTCCGCATATCGCTGGCTAAGGACAAAAAGATGTATGATCTCCTGGTTGAAGAGCGGAGTGTGGCTGATGCGAGCAAGGAGAAGCGGTCCACTCAAACGGACAGCTTCCTCTTTGCTGTGAGGTCAAACCGCCCTGCGGCTCGATCTGCATGGCCGAAACCTACCCAGGAGACGCGTTCCAAGAAGCATCCGGCAGAGGCGAGCAAAAAGCCGAAGACGAAAAAAGGGACGACCAGTACGAGTGACCACAATGCCAACGCGCAAGGGGCAGGGAAACCAAGCCCGAAAGAGGCCAACCCTAAGCGGAAGGGTGGCCAACCGGAACAAACGAGAGAGAACCCTTGGATTATGGCTGGGAAGCAGAAGGTAATGAGAATAGTGAAGTCAGCCCGCAAACGCGAATGGAGCGACGCGCTAGTCTTCAAAACCGAGGCAGACACGTACGCCAAGGTGCTGAAAGCCATGCGATGCGAGGCGAAAATCGTGCCCCACCGCTGAGTGCAGATGTAAAAAGCATCCGACGCACCAGGATTGGAGAGATGATGCTAATGTTGAAGAAGGAGGCGGCCAAGAAAGGCACCTCCTACAAGGCACTAGCTCAAGAGGTATTAGGCGAAAAAGCGGTAAAAGTCCTAAGATGAACAAAGCGACTGCCGCCAGTGGCGTGCTTCAAGTGCTTTGAGCAAGAACATAAGTCGTGGGCGTGTAAAGGCCCCGACCGGAGCAAGCTCGGCAGAAAGTGCGGAGTGGAGGGCCATATCGCCAGGGAGTGCAACTCGGCACCATAATACCTGATTTGCACGGCGAACAAGGGTCAGACGACGGGCGGGCCTAAATGTCCAGGAACACGAGGAGGTCAAACTTACCGACGATAATGCAGGTTACACAGCTAAAACAAAACCACTGTGAAGCCGCACAACAGTTGCTGTGGCAGTCAGTCTCGGAGTCAAGAACAGACAACGCCCTACTAGCGGAAACGTTGCTCCCACGCCACGATACCATGAGCCTCCGTCCCCTATGGGCAAACCGGCCAAAGCGAGGTCGCCCCGGAAACGACCGACGAGCTCATCGCAATAGCAAAGCCGCTTAAGTTGAACATGGCTCCGGGTCCGGACGGTATTCCGACAGTAGCCATCAAGACGGCCATCGAGGCTAGCCTTTACATGTTCAGAATGGCTATGCAGATGTGCCTAGACAGAGGCGAATTTCCGGAGAGGTGGCAACGATTGGTTTGATTGCCCAAACTCGGGAAGCCAACTGGAGACCCGTCGATATACAGACCTATCTGCCTTCTGGACACCGCCGGGAAACTGTTGGAACGGAACATTTTGTCGAGGCTGATGGTCTATACCGAGAAACCCAATGATTCTGGCCTTTAGATAACCAGTTCGGCTTCGTGAGGGGTCGATTGACTGTGGACGCTATTAGAGCTGTAACCAAAGCGGCCGATGTCCCAATTGGGAGGTTACGCCATGAAGAAGAGGTGTTGTGCAAATGGGTATAGAAGCAGATGTCGGAAAAGATAAATGAACGATGCAAGGAAGGATAGGATTAAAGACAAGATATTATTGTCTGAATACGAAGTTCAAAGATGAAGATAAACTCGTCCTGACACTGACAACTGGCAAAGAAATCTCTCAGATAATAAGCGTGGAAATACTCAACTAAGAAGCAGGTTCTATCCAAGTGTGGACGTTAGCCAAGAAAAAATACATTCTTTTGTTGGTAAAACGAGTGACAGCCACGGTTTGGGAAACTCTAAAACTGGTTATCAATGATGTTTCGGGATGTCTTAGCCAATTGAAACATCCAGATCGATTTGAAACAAACTTATAGATATTCTTACCTTGTTAACACACCAAACCAACTTATCCAAAACTATCGTTTGTAGAACCTTTCGGCAATCTTCGCCGTCCATTGTTCGGTGTGAGCCGTTTTCTTGTGCGTGTACATGTTGGAATTGGAGTTGCAGGTGTAAGGACAGAAAGGACACGAATACAGCACCTCTCCCCGGTGGTTGGCCTCGTGTTCCCTGTGCCGAATGATACGTTTGAATATCTTCCCACAAAAGCTGCAAGGGTACACCGGTTGCTCCGTGTGATTCAGCCGTTTGTGACTGGCCAGGGCTATCTTGTTGGCCACTTCCTTGCCGCACAGTTCGCACGTTACCGGACCACCAGCCAAGCACCGCTTCACATGGCGACTGATGGATTTGGCGTTCTTGAGCCATTTCTGACAGTGTTCGCACTGGCGCTTCAAACTGGCCGCCCCTTCCTTGGTGTGCGTAAGCCGGTGCGTCTCCAGAAGCGATTTGTGGGAGAATCCTTTGGCACAGATGTCACACACCCAGCTGGATGCTGCGCCATGCATGGCCTGCAGATGCGTTCGCAAGTAGGATGGTGCTCCGAACCTGCGGGAATGAGCATAAAGACAAGTAGGTACAGAATGAAGCATAGTTGTACACTTATTATACTTACGATCTATCGCAATCCTTGCAGAAGTAGATTTTCTTTTCTATGGAAAGGTGGTACTTCATGTGGTTCTTCAGCAAATACTCTTTGTAAAAGACAGCATCGCAGATCTCGCATTTGAACGGTTTTTCCGAGTCCGGCATGTGAATCCACTGATTGTGTTTCTCCAAAGCCTCACTATCGGGGAAGGATTTTTTGCACGGCTGTGGACAATTCACCAAGTTTATAACGGATACACAGTTTTGCGGTGCGAAACTTACCTCACAGTGGAACGTATCCGGATCGATGTGCCACTGGCAATGTTCGAACAACTGTCTCTTTTTGTAGAACCTTCGTCCGCAGCAGCCGGCATATCCGCGCACGCTGTGAACGTTTTTGCAATGCTTTTCCAGATCATAGAAGTTTTCGCCCGCAAATCCACATCTGTCACATACCAGAGTGCAAAACTTCCTAATGAGCTCATCGTGTTGGGCATGTTCCTCTGGAGTTAACAGCCTTCTCTCGTACGATCCAGTTTTAGGCATTTGCGTAGAATTTTCAGCCATTTCCGTCAAGATAGATGGTGGCTGATCCGCAATAGTTTCGATAAGTGACGAGACGGCCGTCTTGCTTTCACTATGATTCGCCTGGATGTGGTACTTCAACGAACGTCCTGAATCGAAACTAGAAATGTGCAGTGTATTAGTAAAGGTTGAAGATAACAACGGTACTGACAACGTAAAACATAATAGGTCACTTACTATTTGTTGCACATAACGCAGCGAATATTCAGACTCATCGTTTCATGCCAACGTTTGTGTCCGGAAAGTTGCCACTCGCTAGCAAATGCCTTCTCACATTGATCGCATTGGAACGTCTTCTCCGTCTCGTCCGAATGGCAAATTACTTGATGCATCTGTAAACCCTCTTCCTTTCGGAATGCTCTAGGCGGGTCACAAAGGTCGCATTGAAATGGCGACGCATCTTTGCTCAGCTTTAAGGATTGCACATTTGAGCTTCGTGACCGCTTTTTACGTGTCGGCTTCTCAACCTTCAACGAAGTTGTTTCGCCTTTGCCACGACGAAATCTTTTCGCTATGGGTACGGATGATTCTTCATCCGAATCGTCTGAATCATTAGCAGTATCCGACTCGTCCGGAATATCCTCTTCGAATGTGGAATCATCCTCGCCCTTTTTCAGACTATCCAATCCCTCGTTAGCCGGAGTTATCTCTATCTTGACCAACTCACTTGCAGCGAACAGATCCGTTTGAAATCCATCCTCTTCGAACGGGATTTCCTTCTTAACAGCCGTGTTACTAAACGACCCGTCCTGGTCCCAAATCTGTTTCACTTCGCAGTAAAATTTGTGGAAGTCATCGATCTTCTCCCAGCAGCTGGTGCACAAGACTCGATTCTCATACTGGTTGGCCTACGCGAGATTGTGGGGAAATGAAAACATTAACGTACATTTTTATTCCAAAATACTGGCCACGATACAAACCTGAAACCAGAAATGATTGGCGATAACGTTTCCGATGTCCTCGGCGGCAGTGGCGGACTGGGACTCGTCCGTTATCCGGAGAAAATTGTCCGTTTTTCTCCGGCAAGTTAGGCAATCCTCCAGAGCTTCGGTCATTTTTTCTGTTGTTGATAATGCTTTTTTTGTTTACCCGACGTAAAGAAGTCGAAACAAGACAAACAAAATGACATTTGCGGAAGTGCTGCCGCTTTTGCTTCCTTTTTGGAACTCACGACACTCACCCAAGCACTCACTTTAAATATTAGTCCTGTTCAACGACGTAGGTTGAACTTGCTCGAAGTTGCTGCATCCCGCTCTTACCCGTTTGATGACAAATGAGCAAGAACAAGATGCAGCAACTTCGAGCAAGTTCAACCTGCGTCGTTGAACAGGACTATTATTTCTTGCGTTCCATTTGAAAAGGTCGTTTTGCGATTATGACAAAAATGAGAGAGCGAACAAATGTTTGCCAACTTCTCAATAATTGGGTAATGTGGGTAATGGGTAATGTGTACCTAGTTGTAACCCAAATATGGGTAAATATTACCCATAAATTCGAATGTGCACTTTTGCAAAATATGAGTTTTATTTACCCATATTTGCGTAAAGTTTACGCAAATTTGAGTAAAATTTACCCATATTTTAGAAAAATAAACTAATCAGGCCAAATATATTATGTTTCCAGTTCAAAACCGAATTAGCGACATTTTTTCTTTGACTTGCGCTGCTTTTGCCTTGCGTTAAACACAATGTCGGAAGTGGGGCGCTGTATAGAGCACCAGGTGTACAATACAGCGCCCCACTTCCGACATTGTGTTTAACGCAAGGCAAAAGCAGCGGAAGTCAAAGAAAAATGTCGCTAATTCGGTTTTGAACTGGAAACATAATAAGTCATTTATTTTATACCCCGGACAGACATGTGATACGAGTGTGATTCCTGTACAACGGTACGCAGTGTCAAGAAAATTTTAACAAGACTGACTTGAACTGAGAGAATTTACAGTGTGGCACTCATTTCAAGCGTAATTGTACAGTGATTCTTGTATCACATGTGTGTCATAAGTATATTATACCCCGGACAGACATGTGATACAAGTGTGATACACGTACAACGGTACTCACTGTCAAGAAAATTCTAACAAGCCTGACTTGAACGGAGAGAATTATCAATGTGGCACTCATTTCAAGCGCAAATTTACAATGATTCTTGTATCACATGTGTGTCATAAGTATTACACGCTAGTCGGGAATAGAAGAGGATTTTCTCAAAAAGGTGTGAAAAAGAGAGCGCGGGGTAAAACGAGCTCAATTGGGTTTTTAAATTTAGATAAATGTATTGATTTTTTGGTTTTATACAAAAGAGCATCTTTTTCTGAACCACCATGATTTTTTTCAGATTTTTAGGACTTAATTTTAGTACCTAAAATCAATTCCGAAGAGATTTTTCAAAATCACCTTTTGACAGCTGGGCAACTGCTTGACAGTTCCGCCCAGTACAAAATGCGACGAGGGGTGATTCGACAAATCGCTCTCATACAAACTTCAATCTGATTTTTAAATAGGTTCCCGGGCACCAAAATTCATGAAAATTTGGATTTCGGCTCAGTTTGGCATGCAAATTCCGAATATGAAATTATCTCAACACCACTAAAGAAGCCAATACACTGATTTCCAGCATCGTGCGGCGAATGACACCCTTTTTTCTGAAACTGTAGAGATTTTTGCAGTTTGTGTCAAAAATTTATTCGAATCCATCCACTCCGAGCAGAGATATTGAATTTATTCGCGTTTTATACCTATTTTTTCCCACTGTGCACCGTTTCGTGGCGCCAACCGATTGCGATTATAGACACTATAGATTCCATAGACTCGCGGAGACATGGTTGAGCAAAACGATTTTAGTATGTTTTACCGTGAATTTAGAGTGTACCGATCAAATATGACGTCACGTAATCCATTATCGCAATTGAAATCGTGACGTCATGCTCGTTTGGCTACACGAACTGACAGTTCGTTTGGCTACAGTTGTCTACGCCTCCGCGAGTCTATGGAATCTATAGTGTCTATAATTGCGATCCCCACGAAACGTCAAAATTCGAATCGGTTATTGACCGTCCAGTTCCAAACTGTTCACGACCGTTTGAAACAGTCGTCGTTTCGAACGGTCGGTGAAACAGTCGGTGACGGATTTGACAGCAGAAATGAGCGAGAAAAATTTCGCGCGCAAACGCGTTTTCAAAAACACTCAATTGGTGGAACAAGGACAGCTAACAGGTCGCCCTGATCAGCTGTTGCCGGTAGCCAAGCCGCCAGCTTTTTGGCGCGTAAGTCGGGGGGTGTTGAGATGCAATGTTTATCACTCAACAAATTTATGAAAATATTGTTTTCCGCAATAAATGTTATAAATGTTCTAAAGTGAGGTTTAATAAATGCAATTTATATTATTTTCAGGATAATTGCTAATGTTTGTTATTCTGAAGACCTATACGTGCCTATACGTTTGATATAATATTGTGATTGAACAAATTTGCTGATTAATTAGTTTCTGCAGAATACATTGGGAATCCCCTCGATATTCGACGACTGTTCTGAACAGTTTCACAAACAGTCGGGATAATCCAACTTTGAACTGTATACACAATATTTGTGGGTTCATTCTCGGGTTCATTCACAAATGTCATAACGCCAAAATTGACCTTTTCTGACACCCACCCACCCCTTCGTAACATTGTTTATATGGGGAGATTTTTTTTTGTTCGAGCTGTAACCCCGCATAGTGATTTACAGTTTGTCTTAATCTCCAAACAGTAAATGTCTTGTATCTGTTGTTGTTAATGTATGAAAAATAGTTGCTTTTCTGTCGCAGAATGTGAGATTCAAAGCGGTCGACTATAAATCATGTTATGTACAATGCACACCAAGTGGTAACATTATATTATACTGTGCAAGTATTGTTGAATGATATGGAGATGGAAGTTCGCTAATAATGGTGGCAATATAAACTCACCTTATACCAAACGGTTTGTGCTTATTCCGTGCAACAGACTTACACACGTGCTTTTCATTATATGTTACTGATGTTTAACAATATGACAAGCTGTTGCATGCATCGGTATTTGTGAATCAATGAAAATCGGCTGATGGCTGGCTGTGAAGACAATTTTCAAAACAAAGAAAAAAAAATTGACCCAGCAGCAGCAGTTAACGTACTAAGTGGTAAGTATTTTATCTAGCTGAGAAATTTTGTCTACCCAACGAAAACCTACAGTGTATCCGTGTATCCTTTCTTTTCGTAGTAAGAAACGGTTTCCACCTGGAGGCGTAACGATCGTCCTCGTCAGTGGCCTACAGATAGGTGGCCGCTAAAACAAAACGACAACATTGCGCATCATCCGGATGGTTCGGCAATGAGGCATGAGGTGCACCGTCCGCCCACGGTGAGTATTTTGTACCACCAGCAAGATTCTGGTGTTTTTTGTGTTGAACAGTGAACTAAGAATCGATTATATTTCTTCGGTAGGCATTTCCGTATGCGCGGTTGCGTATCCAACGCTAGGACTATCAAGTTGGATTGTCCTTGACACGATTTAATCCCCAATTAGACTCCAGCGGCTGAAGCTTTTCGGGAATTCCGGGACTTCTCCAGAATGCTGCTGACAGCGGTACGCAAGCTTGAAGCTGGATCAGAAAACAACATTGTATGGCATATTGGATAAGATATCGGATGATGGAATCTATTACGATGTGTTTAATAAAAGTAATTGTTTCATTAATTCTTATTCAATTCAATTATTGTTTCTCTCTTCATAACTTTATGTATGCCATACGGTATGCAGTTTTTCTACAATGAAGAACTATAAATCACTAGTTATACATACTGTATTCGTTTTTCTTTCAAATTTATGGTTAAACTGTTTCCCAACCATTTGCTATGCAATGAATCGTCTGAAAAACTGGATAGTATATCGACCATATTCTTTACTGTATTGCGAAAAATTTGTTCGGGAAAATGATCGATTTTTTATGGTAACCTATCTTAACCGCCTATTCCACATACTGTAATTTGGCGGATTACCATTTGTCAAACGGGCAAATCTGTACGTGGTATGGTTATCTTACTGTTATCTCAAATAGTTTGAGAAATGGTTTAAAGACAATTGCTATTGTCGCGCTTATCTTTTATTAGAGTCCTGCGGCGGTCGTACGCTCGCAAGGCATACCGCCGCATGACAGTCGCAAGGCAAAACAAAAGAAAAAGTGTTCCCGCCAAAAACAAAAGCACGTGGGTTTCGCGAAGTGACAGATGTTTTTGAATGTATTTGTGACGAACGGCAAGAGTGGCTCAGTGGAATGAGTGTTCTTGCTGTCAAACCCCATATAATGGAATTATATACTTTTAAATCTGGTGACGCTGTTATGATTAGTGACTGTCGCGCTAATATCAGAAGCCAGAGGCAGATAATCGCCAAATTCTGATTTTTCTTGAGAGGCATAATAATAGTCATCAACAGTATGAGAAACGCTGCATTAATAGTTAGTGATTATGCGGGACACCATGAAGGACACCCATCCACTCCCACCAGCGTTTGACATTTTTGAACAAGCCCTGTGCCCGCCGCCGCCATACCGCTCGCGGATAAGTGGATAGTATACTGCAAGATGACGTCACGAAGCCGTGCACTGACAGTTCAGCGAGCTTGTTCACATGGACTTAGTCTCTGGCGGAGATCCGGCAAAACTGTTTCTCGTTACAATTTCAGTAAAACGGTAATTAGACGATTGGTTTTGTACTAGTAGAGTTAAATATATTCGATATTTCCGTATCATAATGGCTTCGGAACGGAAAACGTAAATTCAATTTTCGCCACTCGTTAAAAATTCTAACACCTTGTAAACAAGCTCGCTGAACTGTCAGACAAAGTGAGGTTACACTCAGAGAAAAATCTATACTAAAAACAGAGGGGGTGACACTAGATTTGCCAAGCCAAAAAACCTCAAAAAAAGCCGAAAAAAGACCAAAAAAGTCGCTAAAACCCGCATAAGTTTTGCGGGTTTTACCGGGTTTTTTCGTCTTTTCTCGACTTTTCCTGGGGTTTTTCGGCTTGGCAAAACTAGTGTCGCTCCCCCTGACTAAAAAGTATAAATCCTACGCTAAATCATTATTCGCCTGGTTGACCCTAGACTCCGTTTATATTCAGGGTATACTGACGAAGTATAACCACCGACGAACCGACGTGACAGCTAGAACAAATAAATTCAAATTTGTTGTCCGCGACGCCATGATGAAAAATAGCCAAACACTATCGCCACCTCTATAACGGCTCGCGATGATTTGATAGCTCGACACCGAACCCCCGTGTGTTCATATAGGAAACGGTTCGCGTCTGCGCTGATTTGACAGAAGCGATCGCTCGCTTCGGTGGTCGACCGTTAAATTTGGGGGGGACACTTTTGAATCACCACTGTCACGTCGGTTCGTCGGTGGTATAACTCTGATATATTTACACGTATTCTAGTATAAGTACGCCCGAATAAAAAATACAGTAGAAAAACCGAACGTTGTATTGTAACAGTACTATTTAGAACCATATTCTTACAATAGACACCACTGTAAAAATAAAAAATACAAAAACAATAAGATGTAATGTAGACACCTATACCGTGAATTGTAAATAAGATTTTTACAATATATTATGCCTCTCAAGAAAAATCAGAATATGGCGATTATCTGCCTCTGGCTTCTGATATTAGCGCGACACCCGCATAGTTGTGAACAAAAAGCGTACTATCTCACACACTGTCCATAACCACTTGCGACAATTCCTGAACAATATAATATAGTATCCATCATCACTTCAAATGGTAGTGTTAGTATATTGTAGTATACCATTTGGCAAATTGTAATGGGCTATTTCACAATATGACGAATAGGCTGTTAAGTTAGGTTACAATAAAAAATCGGCTTTTTTCTCGAACAAAATTTTCGCAGTACAATAAGCCAAGTTGTTGACATATTGTTCATTTTTTGCATCAATAAATCTAAGTCATATTGTTGCAAAATTGTTTAACCATACATATAACGGAAAATGGTAACATCAATGAAAATGTTCGTTTATTGCGCTTTATGTTGAAATCAACAGCATGCTATATTATTCGTTTATATTTGTTAAAAAATAACTATGCACGGGCTTGGCAGCTCAATCTGTAATGCATGCATATGTACTGTGTACACAAGCAAGCATTGCGTTAATAATCAACTAAACAAGTTTAATTTTAAGTTAATTAATTGAATGTTATCAATTAAGATTCTTTTCTATTTTACATCACCTGATTTAATTGTTGATACAGAATAATGCTTGCTTTGTATACGCAGTATATACGTATAATGCATTACAGCTTAATTGCCCAATTTACAAAAAAAAAATCATTAATTTATCTGAACTGTTTAATTGAAGTAAAATGATTATAAAGGAATTAATGTTATTCGTAATGTTTTTCTAATAATTTGTTCTGATATATTGCAGACTACATCCCAAATTGCACTATCACACTTTTTATGGTACGCCTAAAAAGCGTGATAAAAGTGCACATTTTGCCTCGGATTGTCTCGACGTCTTCGGGGCACTTATTCCTCCATTTACAAGGAATAAGTGCACCGAAGACCTCAATTCGATCCGACGTATCCCTGCGCTGTAATCACACTTTGAAGGTGTGTGCACAATTTTGTGTCAGTCCAATTTGGGGTGCAGTCAGCAATATTGATCACGTTCTTCATCTTCTCCGCAGCCATTTCCTTCATAAAAACTCGCCGAATAAGTCCTTGAAGCACCTTTCTCCCGAATACCCAGACATCCTCCTGACACCGCCTTCAACGCTTTCCATCAATCATCCTGGGCTGGGAGTTTGAAATAATTCGAAATCCTTCTGCAGTACCGTCACATTTATCGTTTTCCAGCAGTGCTTGTTGGGTGTTCTGGTCAGTGAATACACCCGGATTGATCTTCACTACATGCCGGATTTCCTCGTCTTCCGCATACATGGTTCGGCACCATACAGCACCGTACAGCACCAAAAGCGATTTCCTCCGAGAACTCCAGCTTGCTCAGTGGCATCTTTCACCGAAACATTCGGCGGGGGCCTCCTCTGCGACAGCTAATGGAGGTGCGGAACACAATCGGTGGGGCATTGAAACTAACTTCCGAGCTACCTCCAGCACGGTAATGAGAGTGATGTTTGTTTGCCAATGCGGCGGAAACCGTCGGTCTGTTTCGTGTGGAAACTGTTTCAGACTGCAGGGAGAAAATATTTGGTTTTGTTTAAATTGGCGCGTAAGTACTATTTTTACGTTAGCTAAAATACTCACCCGATAGTGTTTCAGATTTCCTGAGAACCGGGCACTAACGAAATTGCGATTTGGGTCTGAGGCTTTCCAATTTTATTTTGTTGTGAAAACTTTCACAGCAATCAGATTTCCATTCGCTCACAGATACCAATGCGTAACTGCATGTCAAATTGTGCAACATCAGTAACATATTGTGGGATTCACGTGTGTTAGTATGTTACCCAAAACAAGCGCTAACAATTTGGCATAATGTGAATTAATATTGCTACCATTTTTCAAAAGTTTTCATCTTTCTACCGTTTTACAATTTCTGCACATTATAGTACATTGTTACAACTTGGTATGGATTACATAAATTGTGCTATATAGTCGAATGCTTTGACTATCATATTTTTCAACACTTCAGCAACTATTTAACAAAGAGTAACCTCATCAGATAGAAGAAATTTATTGTTTGGAGTTTACGACAAATTGTATTTATCTATGCGGGCAGTCACTAATCATAACAGCGTCACCAGATCTAAAAGTATATAATTCCATTATATGGGGTTTGACAGCAAGAACACTCATTCCACTGAGCCAAGGGGTTGGAAACTCTGACACCTTGTGTGAAACACCCGTTTAACACACCAAAAACACCTTTTGACACCTTTCGACACTTTTCAAATGTTCCACCATGATTTTTTTTTTAAATTCACTGGCATCACTGCTCTGGTCGATATTTTTGTTTACATTTTCAGATTTGCTGGCTACGAGTCTGGCTAGTGGCAAGTAAAGACACTGTATGCTAAAGACACGAAATCTGATGATTGTTGCTATTGATGATGATTGTCGCGTCATGACGATGATGATGTCGAGCAATGCTTTTAAAGCGCGTTTGACAGGTCTCCTGCTCGATTGGAATGACATTGACAGCAAATTTGGAATTCCAATTGGAACATTTCGTGTCTTTGAATATAGTGTCTTTAGTGGCAAGAGTGGCAATGAATAGTTTCAAAGTGGTCAAAAATATAAAATAGATTCCCTTGCATATCCACTGTCATCAAGGACGATCGCCACCAACGGAACATCGACGGTACGGACCACAACGTCTCCTCCAGTTACCCCAATGACAATTTCTTTCATGCTTCCGAGGATAAAAAAGGAACCACCGGTTGCCTCAAGGGACAGCTCGACACTTCAGATGGAGTTTGTTCCAATCGACGTCTCGGTTAACACGGCCAACTCCATATCGTTGTCCCCATGGCCAGCAAACAGTACCAGACGTGGAAACTCGAGTCCTTGTCGCAGTGCGACAAAGTTTTCAAGGAAGTCAACTTGAGACAGGGACACTCGTTGACAACAACATCTCACCGTAGGATTGTTCAACGTAAATCAGAAAACGAAGTTCAGAGCTGACGGACGCCATTTTATCGCTCATTTAATTTGCGTTTTAATTTTCTATTTTGCGGTCGGAAAATGGATGCGGGAAGTTACCACACCGAGGACGCTCCAATCAAAACTTTCGGGAACCTACGAATTGCTTAAATATCCAAAAACCTATTTCGAGAAAGGTTCAAAGCCAGCGGAAGAGCCATCCTACCAAGACGACCGAAATCAAACCTCGGTTACCGGGGGCAGAATTCAGGGTCAACGTTGAGCGCTCATCCCAGCTCAAGAATGGAACCTCCGGTCACAACCAGAGATGGCATGCTCCTCAGAGTGCTAAGTGAGAAGATAAAAAAATACACAATACACACAGCCTGTCAGATGAGAAAGAGTGCGTGTAAAGAATAATATTCTGTGTGGTCCGACTGCACATGCTCGGCGTCGTTGTCGCGTCGCGCACGACGGTGAGCGCAGGAAAGCAAGAGAAAGTACAGTCCAACACACAGCTCACATCACAGCGCTGCGCTACTCTGTACTGCCGAGAGCCTACAACTTGCAGCTCAGACAGCGCAGATGTGTAGCACATTCCTAGAAATGAGCGAAGCTCACGCAGAAGAAGTTTGAGCTCTGCGACGGCTCGCGCAGCTCGTGTGGCAACTTACACATTCGCACACTTACGCAAAGTTTTACGGCTGAGCGATGTGTGTTTGTTACCGGACCACATTCGTAGCCAAACAGAGCGGCGCACATTTTTTTGAAGATGTGTACGCAGAGCTGTTTATCAGTGTATCCATGCCATCTCTGGTCACAACAGCTTCCACTTCCACTTCCAATAATATCCGTCCACTTCTTTTAACAGAAGACGACAAGTGGGACATCATTCGACGACGTGCGGTTCTCTTTGGTATCGATTGGAGATGCTTCATCATATGCTTCTTCACGCTGATCGGTTAAATTTCTTTGCTGTACCGTTGTACAGGAATCACACTCGTATCACATGTCTGTCCGGGGTATAATACAGATAAAAAACATTCACTTTTCAAAATAGCTGGGTATCAGCTCGTTCCAGTTGTCACAATAGATCTAGATCCAGTTGTCACAATAGATCTAAAAACTGGTCGCAGTGACAAACCCGAACAGGAATAAAAAAGCTCGTTCCAGTTTGGCACTTTCATTGCCATTTCCAAGATTTCTCAAAAATCTTACAATACAATCTGCGTGTTTCCGGGTCATGGCATTCCTGCTGAAAATAATCCGGAAACTAAATGGGAATGGGAACGATGAACAAGAGTAAGACAATACCACCACATACCACAATTCGGTTGTTCCGGTATCAAAAGCTACAAAAACCCGTTCTTTGAATCTCTATATTTATTTATATTCTACCTATTTGTTATAAGCAAATGGTAGCCTGAGTGGTAGTCATTTGAAGCACAATTTCTTAGGAAGAAGTCCCATCGGCCTTATGATGCAACAAGTTTTGCCATGAATGGTACAGGAAATCCTCGTTCCAGTTCCTGCAACTGCTGGTGTTCAGTGGGAGCAGAAGATCTTCGTCGCTCAAATCGTAGCAACAGAAAATCTAAATAGAGCATATATTGTACTCCGGAATGAACACCTGCATATTCTTCCAACTACCCTTGCAGAGCCTACATCAGCATAAACAGCCGCTCATCCTGCTCCCAAGCCAGGTACAACTTGACGCAATTCTTATGCTCACTAAACTGCTCGTGCCGTCTCAATTCCTCTAGCCGTTTTTGCCGGTAATTTCGGCCCCGGAAAAACTCCTTTCTCTTCATCACCGCATTCAAGCACTCATCGATTCTGCTGTTGACCATGAACACTTCCCCCGAAACACAGCTCGTAGTACGACTCTAGTTTGCGTTAGGGATGTAGTACCGGTAGTACCGGTACCGAAAATACCGGTATTACCGACCATTTTTTGGTACCGAAATACCGGTACTGAGTGATGCTTGGTACCGGTACTTTCGGTACCGTGAAATCTCTCCCAAAGTGCTGAAATCTGCTTAAATATCCAAAAACCTATTTCGAGAAAGGTTCAAAGCCAGCGGAAGAGCCATCCTACCAAGACGACCGAAATCAAACCTCGGTTACCGGGGGCAGAATTCAGGGTCAACGTTGAGCGCTCATCCCAGCTCAAGAATGGAACCTCCGGTCACAACCAGAGATGGCATGCTCCTCAGAGTGCTAAGTGAGAAGATAAAAAAATACACAATACACACAGCCTGTCAGATGAGAAAGAGTGCGTGTAAAGAATAATATTCTGTGTGGTCCGACTGCACATGCTCGGCGTCGTTGTCGCGTCGCGCACGACGGTGAGCGCAGGAAAGCAAGAGAAAGTACAGTCCAACACACAGCTCACATCACAGCGCTGCGCTACTCTGTACTGCCGAGAGCCTACAACTTGCAGCTCAGACAGCGCAGATGTGTAGCACATTCCTAGAAATGAGCGAAGCTCACGCAGAAGAAGTTTGAGCTCTGCGACGGCTCGCGCAGCTCGTGTGGCAACTTACACATTCGCACACTTACGCAAAGTTTTACGGCTGAGCGATGTGTGTTTGTTACCGGACCACATTCGTAGCCAAACAGAGCGGCGCACATTTTTTTGAAGATGTGTACGCAGAGCTGTTTATCAGTGTATCCATGCCATCTCTGGTCACAACAGCTTCCACTTCCACTTCCAATAATATCCGTCCACTTCTTTTAACAGAAGACGACAAGTGGGACATCATTCGACGACGTGCGGTTCTCTTTGGTATCGATTGGAGATGCTTCATCATATGCTTCTTCACGCTGATCGGTTAAATTTCTTTGCTGTACCGTTGTACAGGAATCACACTCGTATCACATGTCTGTCCGGGGTATAATACAGATAAAAAACATTCACTTTTCAAAATAGCTGGGTATCAGCTCGTTCCAGTTGTCACAATAGATCTAGATCCAGTTGTCACAATAGATCTAAAAACTGGTCGCAGTGACAAACCCGAACAGGAATAAAAAAGCTCGTTCCAGTTTGGCACTTTCATTGCCATTTCCAAGATTTCTCAAAAATCTTACAATACAATCTGCGTGTTTCCGGGTCATGGCATTCCTGCTGAAAATAATCCGGAAACTAAATGGGAATGGGAACGATGAACAAGAGTAAGACAATACCACCACATACCACAATTCGGTTGTTCCGGTATCAAAAGCTACAAAAACCCGTTCTTTGAATCTCTATATTTATTTATATTCTACCTATTTGTTATAAGCAAATGGTAGCCTGAGTGGTAGTCATTTGAAGCACAATTTCTTAGGAAGAAGTCCCATCGGCCTTATGATGCAACAAGTTTTGCCATGAATGGTACAGGAAATCCTCGTTCCAGTTCCTGCAACTGCTGGTGTTCAGTGGGAGCAGAAGATCTTCGTCGCTCAAATCGTAGCAACAGAAAATCTAAATAGAGCATATATTGTACTCCGGAATGAACACCTGCATATTCTTCCAACTACCCTTGCAGAGCCTACATCAGCATAAACAGCCGCTCATCCTGCTCCCAAGCCAGGTACAACTTGACGCAATTCTTATGCTCACTAAACTGCTCGTGCCGTCTCAATTCCTCTAGCCGTTTTTGCCGGTAATTTCGGCCCCGGAAAAACTCCTTTCTCTTCATCACCGCATTCAAGCACTCATCGATTCTGCTGTTGACCATGAACACTTCCCCCGAAACACAGCTCGTAGTACGACTCTAGTTTGCGTTAGGGATGTAGTACCGGTAGTACCGGTACCGAAAATACCGGTATTACCGACCATTTTTTGGTACCGAAATACCGGTACTGAGTGATGCTTGGTACCGGTACTTTCGGTACCGTGAAATCTCTCCCAAAGTGCTGAAATCTGGTCATTAGTATAGCCAATATGCAATGGAAATAAACGAAAACATTTAAAACCATCTATTTTGACAAACAAACATTTCATATATACAACCTTTCTGCAAACCCAGGATATCTTAGTAACGATTGGTTCAATGAACGTTGTATTTTGGAAAAGGATGAACTAGCTTAGAATAAAGCTTGTTAGATTAGGGGTTCTAGTTATTGTTTCAGTTTTTAGAATCCGTTGGTAGCATCATCATGTAAAGTTGTTCCTATTCCATTTCAGACTAACTATTAATTTATTTATTCCGTCAAAAAAATTACTTAAGTTAGCTTAAATTTAAATTGTTTTGGTTTCGGATTGACTGTAAGTGTTGTTTTAGTTTTTTTTCCGAGACATTGTAAAATCAAGTTTGCGGCTCGGTTTGCGGTCGTATTTATGAGTTACAGTGGATCATGAATTTTTTTCGACGAAAAAAATACACCATTCTACTAAAATCGGTGATTTTAGGGCCAACATTTTAGCCAAAATGTTGTAAGTACGGTAAAATGTGTCCTATCTATGTTTTTGGTTCAATTTAGTATTTTCTGGTTAGCTCATATGACATCCCTGAAATCCGGAATTCAACTGGAAATTGTAAATTTCCTGTGCAATAGGTTATTCTTCATTTTAGTGAAAAAAAATCCCAGTACCGGTATTTTACCGGTACTACCGGTACTGTAAGCTCCAGTACCGAAATACCGGTACTCACCAAAAGTGGTCGGTACTGCGACCCCTTGCGTTGTTCGTACAACTTGCTCAGCTTCGACCGGTTGCTGCGGAATGAAACTGCAAGGGCCACCGAGAAATCGTTCATGTTCCTATTGAAACTGTCGTCTAGCTTCGGAAGTTTCGGTTGCTGGAGGGATCGATTTATCCGATGTGGCTGCTTGAAGGACGACAGGTTGTTCTCCTCTTAGAGCTCCGGTACCGGTAGCGGATATTTTTTAATAGTTTACTAATGTTTTATGCAGGCACTAATGATTTGGTGACAAAGGGCGAACATCCAAGATACACAGTTCCGCATTCAGGGCAAACATTAACTAGCTCTGCCGACGATAATAGTAAAATCCTGAGAGTAAGAAACAATTTGACCTCCGATGTTTTTACCAAATCAAAACAAATAACAACGATATCGCAATAACCTTGAAAGTGTTGCCGGTAATTTTGAAAAAAATAGACGTCCTTGACATAAGCTGTCAAAAACGTCATTGACACCAAGAAACACCCAAAAACACCCGATCAACACCTTACGACACAATCAAGGGTGTCAGAGTTTCCAACCCCTTGGTATTCGTGCATAATCTGCCATAGCTGTTCTCGATCGATTGTATCATACGCCGATTTGAAATCGATGAACAAGTGATGTGTGGGCACGTTGTATTCGCGGCATTTCTGCAACACCTGGCGGATGGCGAACATCTGGTCCGTTGTAGCGCGTTCACCCATGAATCCAGCCTGATATTGCCCCACGAACTCTCTTGGAATCGGTGATAGACGGCGGCATAAAATTTGGGAGAGTATCTTGTAGGCAGCGCTCAGTAGTGTGATCGCGCGGTAGTTTCCGCAATCCAACTTGTCGCCCTTTTTGTAGATGGGACACCGATACCTTCCATCCATTCCTCCGGTAATACCACAGACGAATTTATACAGACGTAAGAGTGCGGTGCAAACCGCCTAAATTTTTCGGTACCATGTTTTCTTCTTCTTGTTGGGCAGCTTTTTTTCGAGGGGGCTAGTTATTACCATTTTGCGGTAGTTTTTTACGCATTGGTTTACCCCTCTCACAAGCTTTTGACAGTTTTTCGCCGATTTCGCCGCACAACAAAAGTCTTGTTTTGTTTACCTTTTTTGATGGTGCGTGGTCCGCTAATCGCTCTTCGGTGGATGAGAATCCGAACCGGTGCCGCGGTTCTGGGAGGACGGCCAGAGGGACATAAATGTCATAACGTGTTATCACC
This sequence comes from Aedes albopictus, assembly GCF_035046485.1. Taxonomy (NCBI): domain Eukaryota; kingdom Metazoa; phylum Arthropoda; class Insecta; order Diptera; family Culicidae; genus Aedes; species Aedes albopictus. The sequence continues at coordinate 111,636,983 of NC_085136.1, read as the reverse complement.
GGATGTGCACACAAGGGCCAGCGAATACCTCCCGGAGATTGTTAAAGATCAATGATAATGGGCAAACTCTTCGGTAAGTTGATATGATTTCGTATTTACATTAATTTGGACTATTTTGTCACTCAAAAGGAAATATCTTTTGCAGGTGTATCCGTGGTAGAAGAAGTCATCCAATCACCTGCGGTATTGGAGCATATTGTAGAAGCACCGGCTGAACCACCTAGAACGATTGTTCCGGTAAGCTCGCCTTTCGCAGTGGATGCCACCGGTAGCGATTCTGCTGAATTCCACTCCGGACAATAATCGTGGTGCGCTTTCAATGCCAAGACACCTCACTGACCATGTATGGTGAGTCTTGAACCGTAATGTGATCAAATCAGGAACTCATCCCACAAAAAAACGCATGTTGCACGTAAAGTTCTTCACTGATAACGGTCGCCGGGCGTGGATTACGGAAACGATAAGACTCCCCTACAACACCGTTCAACATTACAAATCACTCGTGATACTCAGTTTTAATCGATTCGCAACAAGTTCATCCAGATAGAGCATCATGAAATATGGCAGGAGGCGGTTCGTCAAGCAGATGACACCCAGTAACTTCCATTGGAGGTTCGTGAGGTCCGTGAAAATCGCTTCCAGGAGTTGCTGTATGCAGATCGTGCTTAACCGAAGCTACCCGATTGACGACGGCCCAAAGGCGTTTCTCTCGGCTATCACAGGACGAGTCGTACGAATCTGGCGCCCGAAAGCGACACCGTTTCCGCATCCCAGAGAATCCCGCCTACGAGCCGCTTCCGATTTCTCCAACAGCACCGAAATGACCTGGCTGAAACGGCCAGTGGCACCACCAGCGAGGATATCACCGAAATGGTAGAATTCGACAAGAAAATTTACACCAACTTCCTGAACATTACGCGCGAAGGTCAAACGGAAACCGAATTGGACAAAAAGCTACAGAAGATATGTGTGCCCTATGGATGCATGCCATTGCTAATGGTGTCAGATTGGCCAGCCGTCTACGCTCACAGGCTTGGAACGGGAATTTGGAATCGACGGGGTCAAGAAGGTAAGCTCTCCGAGCGGATCCGCGCTGGTTGAAAAAGTAAAGGACCCAAACGTGGGACGAGATTGATGGCGCTGATGTCCTTGGACATCCGGTTCATTTTCGATCTAGAGACGAACTACTTGCAGGGCTTATATAATTTTGCGATTGGTTTAGGGGTAGGCGGGGCATTATAGACACCCGGGGCAGAATGGACACCCTCAATATTTTGAAATATGCGAACTTTTTTGAACTTTTGATGAATGGAGAATATAGTCCATTTGTCTAAAACGTAGTTTCAGGAAATAAACATTCGAAATTAAAATTCTACAGTAGACGTTCGATAAGTGCAACATGTTTACGTTTCAGTTACCGAATGAAATTCGCTAACTGCAACGACTGACAGCCGTCAAACAGTTGTCAACTGCTGTTGGACGCAGCCAGAATGCACTCAAAAACATCGCAATGCAGCTGTAGTGCATCTGAAAAACATCGCAACTCTGTTGACGTTTCGTTTGTGACAGATAGCGGTGCGATAACTGCAAAATTGTTGCACTTAGCGAACTTGCAGTTAAAAAGCATTGCAGTTAAACCGTTTGCACCGAGCGAACGTCTACTGTACTTGATTTTACACGAAAAAGTTGCGTCCTCCGTTTTTTGTGCATGGAAATTATAATTTTCACACCATCTAAAATAAGAATTAGTGATTAATTTATTGCAGGTCGATTAAAACCTGATATTTCTAGAACACATGCAAGTAGTTTTGCTGTATCTACATGCTTAACATGTTTATATTTTCTTCTTTATAATATCAAAAATCAAGTTTGGAAATATCTTCTGCTGCCGGGGCAAAATGGACACTCACTTTTTTGAAAGAAGCGGCAAGGGAAAAATATAACCTAAATCACAAACCAACCAAATTCTTCGATTTCAGTATATTTTCGGTTAAATGTTCACTATAGTAGACATAGGGTGAAACAAATTGGTCAAAAAACGACAGCAGTGGAAAATAGTTGTTCTAGGCACAGCTGTGCATACCGACAAAAACGAAGCTTTATCCAAAACAGCCTGAATTTAAATTAACTGAACAAAAATTAACTACTTCGGCGTATTATTCATCCATAATAGTTGTTTTGTAATGAAATGACTTTATAGGTGTAAATAATGTACGAAATTCGTAAAAGTCTCATGGTGTTCATATTACCCCATGGGGGTGTCCATTCTGCCCCGTATGCTTGAAGACGGTCATGAAAAACTAACATTTTTCAAAACATTTTTTGAAGTGGATAAATCATTTTTCTTCGTGAGCATTCTTATGCAATAGATGCTAAATGGACTTTAAAAGGATACATCTATAAAAAAAACTAAACTTTTTTGACATCTTGTCAGGTAAAGTTGGCAAAAACCTTAGGGTGTCCATATTGCCCCGCCTACCCCTATATAATTTATTTTGATGAGGATCCCTCATCAAGTGGATCGCCTTAGTGCTTTATGTATTCTGGTGACCTGATGTTTTCTTCTAGTTTTTTCTAACTGTATTTTGAGGCACTAGCCGTAGTCGTTACATTCATATGCACCTAGAAGCACTCGAAATGTCTAACGACAACCGGTTATTGCTAGTAGATGCAGTGGAAAGTTTGTCATAATCAGGGATGGGATCATTTATTAACAGTTCACTTGCTATTAAATCGCTTCAGAAACATCGTAGAAAAAATCAAAATATGGAACACTTTGGTATGCGTGTGCGACCATGATGTTATTCGGCAAACTTTCAGATAAAACTACAAGGTTAAATTTATCCATACATTGCTTTTTGATAGCATGCTGAACTGAAATAGAAGCAAGTTAATGTAACTCTTTGCAAATGAATGATTCCATCTGGTCTTAATACGTTTCAATCGCCTTTGACAAACGAGAAAAACTGACCACACTGATTACCTGTCTGAGCCAAATTTGGTATAGTCTTCAGTTTCTGATTTGGTCGATTCATATTTGATGGAGACTTTAATCCAATGGGTTACACAGTCGCCATCCAAATACAGAGAAATATATCCCGTGCACTTTATCACAATTCAAAAGAGCTGCGGCTGCGGTATGTTGCATAGAATGGAGAGGCTGAATTGGGTACCAGACCAAGACCCTGCTGGGTGGTAGACTATAGAATCGCCAATGTCGTAGGGAATAGTATTGAAGTATTGTCGAAAACTTTAACGACAATGCAAAATAATAAGCAATATCAATGAATCAAACGCGTTACAGTGCTAGAGTTGATATTAGAATGAATTATTTCCAGGATTATTTCAATAATATTTCACGTGTTTAGTAGTATGGAAGTAACATTTTCAAACCTAAAAATGACTCAATACGTTCATATCGCGAGTAGATAAAGGTGTGTTCGACAAAATTGTTCAAAATAATATTGCTCACAACTTTGCACAACTGAGACGAGAACTATTCTTATCAACAGTTACAATTATTTTTAAACAAACCCAGACCCCTATAAGCACTCTTGGAAATAAACCTTGTCTGAACTATTAGGAAGTCGGTAAATGTGTTACTTTTCTTAAAATGAACTTCGCTAATTTTTAACGAAATTTGACCAATCAATTGTTTTTTGTACACGTTAACATTTACATCAAAAGTCACACGTGTGCATTATACATCATCTAGCGGTGCACGAATCCAATTGATATAAAACCAACAGAATTATTGCGGAATGTGCCCAAAATAAGGTCCCCTGCCCAAATGCTCTTACACACTATATTTAATCCTAGTAGGATGTTGGAGTCCATATAACACAAACAACCTCGCTGAACGTATCGTCTCTTTTCTAATAACTGATAAGCCAGGAGGGCTCACCGAAATAATTACAGAGTTTCAAAAGTTGTTACAGGGTTTTGGGGTTTGTTTTGCTGTATGTTGCTGTCAGGACTGTTGGCCCGAGGGCCTCGCTGGCTCAGCTGCCCTGACTGGGAGTCCGTGGCGGAGGGGTTTTCTTCTTCCTCATATCCGACCGGGTTGGTCGCAGGGGTGCGATGGTTGGGTGGCTTGGGGTGGGGCTTACTACTCGGGTCCCGGGGAGCTCGGAATGGCCGAGGTGTCCTAAAAATATTTTTAAATAACTCCTGACAATCTCTGGGTATTCTAGCAGCTATAGGAAATATTCTAAATCGTTTACAGAGATCAGTAGCATTACGGGATTTTTAAATAATTCCTGAGAATCCCTAAGGATTCTCAGAAATTTCTAGTTTTCTGGGATGTATTGTGGAAATTATATAAAATATTCCAAATCATTTACAGATAAGTACCATAACGAAATATATTTAAATAATTCCTGACCATCCCTTAAGCTGCCCCCACTCGCATAACAGTCCCATTTGCAAAAAGTAGGAATTGAGAAAACGGCATTTGAAGTTTTAAAACTTGTTTCCATATAAAACTTTGAAAAATCGCCAACATTTGAAAAATATTTCGATCATCTCGAAACTTTCACAGCTTGCTTTGCACATAAATATACAACTGTAAAAAATATTACAATCACTACAAAGTTGTTCAGTTTTGTGTTATGTAACACGTAATTCCATGATGGGACTGTTATGCGGGTACTTTTGATATGGGACGCTCATGACTTGGTATTTTTTCACACATTGACATAAAAATTCGTAATTTTTATTGTTGTTTTTGGAAGTACATCAAATATGATGACTATTCATAACGTTAACTCAAAAGTGATGAAAAGTCAAATGGAACTGTTATGCGAGGGGGGCAGTAAGGTTCTCAGAAATTCCCTCTCAAAAAAGGACTAGTTTTTCCTCGAGTTTATCACAAAGTTTTCACTTATAGAAGACGTCATGTTTATCCGGTAATTAATTTTTAAACCCGTTCTAGGTACTTCCGTCGACCATCGTTTGTCAGCAGCCCTATCTGGAGGATCGTTGCCGATTCGATGTCAATGCCTTGTGATAGTAAATACATATATCTAAATAAAAATACTTAGGTGGGTGGGGCGTTTATGTGGCCTCTATAATCCATCCGAAAAGTCTCCAGGATTCTAAACAAGACAACCTATACATCTAAGGGTTCTACAATAGTGATCTGAATTTGTTGCTAAGAAGTGTCACCGTGTTCTCTCAGAATGCGACGCAGAACACTTGAAACTTATGGAGTTACTCCAGTGGTCCTTGAAACAGTCTTCCACTAGATTTTTATTTGACTCAGAAGGTTCACCACTTCCTCCCAAATTGCATGGTGATGCAAGACATCATGCTCCACTCAAAGAAGCTGTGTTCTAGCTAGGTTCACCACGTCTTCCTAAAATGCATGGTGATGCAAGTCATCAAGCTTCACTCAAAGAAGCTTTGTTCAGGCTAGGTTCACCAAGTCCTCCTAAAATGCATGGTGATGCAAATCATCATGCTCCACTCACAGAAGCTTTGTTCAAAATAGGTTCACCACGTCCTCCTAAAACGCATGGTGATGCAAGACATCAGGTTCTACTTAAAGAAGCTTTGTTCAAGCTAGGTTCACCAAGTCCTCCTAAAATGCATGGTGATGCAAGACCTCATGCTTCACACAAAGAAGCTTTGTTCAGGCTAGGTTCACCAAGTCCTCCTAAAATGCATGGTGATGCAAATCATCATGCTCCACTCAAAGGAGCTTTGTTCAAGATAGGTTCACCACGTCCTCTTAAAATGCATGGTGATGCAAATCATCATGCTCCACTCAAAGAAGCTAGGTTCATCAAGTCCTCCTAAAATGCATGGTGATGCAAGTCATCATGCTTCACTCAAAGAAGCTTTGTTCAAGATAGGATCACCAAGTCCTCCTAAAATGCATGGTGATGCAAGACATCATGCTCTGCTTAAAGAAGCTAGGTTCATCAAGTCCTCCTAAAATGCATGGTGATGCAAGACATCATGCTTCACTCAAAGAAGCTTTGTTCAAGATAGATTTGTTGGTTCACCAAGTCCTCCCACATTTCTCTTTTACTACAAACCCCAATGGTGTTGTTTCAGAGGTTTCCACGCAATTGTTCTAAAATACACTTTTCCTGTAGTGGTTTTATTACTTTGACCTTGATAAGATTGTACTCCGCGGTTCGTTTACACGATTCATAAGACATGTTAGTTCCCCGTTTATAATCACGACGTCGTTCAGTTAAAACTTAATCATAATTTGTTGCGAGCACAACACATTATAGAAGCGAAATGGCTTATTCAACTCCTGGTTTTTTTTCAGCGACTCTGGCATTTTTGTGATGTTCGGGGGATATTCCGGGCGACCTTGGCTGCGTCGTATATGAACCGCTGTAGGACGGTCAGTGTATTGATGATGATGCGGGGTTTCAGACTGGGTCATTAGCCTTGAATTCTAGCGTTTTGGCTACATCGATGGCACTGAATCCCTTGGCCTGGTTCAGCTTGGATACGTCAATATGAGCCGGGTCAGACACAACGGCGCAGAACAACAGGAAGTGTAACCAACAGCAAATGCGACAACCAGCTACTCGCTTTAGATGCAGTCGGCACGTGGCGTGGGTATAACAGCTCGACGGTACGTTCAAAGCAGGCGAACTTCTTCATGGTGTAGGAATCTGGAGACACTACAGTAGGGCCCAGACCATCATCCATCATCTTGAGAATAGCTTGGCGCATATTGTTGACATAACCGGGCGTCTCATGGATCTTCACCTCTGCGGCCTCCAGCGGCGATAGGGCGATGTCGGCAATGAATTCGGCCGTAGCTGAGGCGGCCAGATAGGCTTAGATGCGGTACAAGTAGGCATTCTTGCCAATCATGTAGGCGTACTGGATTTTAAAGGCAGAAAGATGGAGCCTATCCCTTGGGATTGGTTTAACAGATTCTTGTAATTGGCAGTTCTTGATATACATGGCTAAATACAGAAGTATGATTGCCGTGTGGATGAGGCCGCAGACCAGGATCTCAATGTAATGAAAACTTAATTTTGAAACAGTTCGCTTCTGATGCTTTTCCGGAAGTCCCAGAACATTGATCCTATCTAGGTTCACCAGCAGGTCCACCCGAACTGCATGGTGATGCAAGAAACTTACTTTTAAAACAGTTCACTTCTGGAGCTGTTTCAGAGCTCCCAGAAGATTTGATCTAATAAGGTTCACCAGGTCCTCCCGAATTGCATGGTGATGCAAGAAACTTACTTTTGAAACAGTTCCATTCTGGAGCTGCACCAAAGGTTCACCAAGTCTTCCCGAATTGCATGGTGATGCAAGAAACTTACTTTTAACCTTCCGTAACTCGCGCGGTTGACTACCTGCGTCAGCACCACGCTAATGCTGAGTACAAAAAGCGAGATTTTTTCAACGTGTTCTACAAAATACAACAGCGCGATCGCTCGTGGGTTAACCCTTTCCTTCCCACGACTTTGAACGGCTATATCTATGCCAACAAAGCGTTTCCGAAAAAAGTGGTAGAACAAAACTTATTGCAAATTGGCAAAATTTTTCGAAATCAATGAAAAAAATTTTGGTTGTAAATCAATAGGTTTTTGATTGTTTATCAATAGTTCAACTATTGAAACAAGTAGGTAGTAGTTGGGTTAACCTTATGAGGTTATAACCATATTCTAAAAATTATTGCATAATATTCATCTAATTCCGTTTGTCCGGAGTTCGTCGAAAATCGATGGTGCTCTAGAGCAACCATGGGAAGTAGAGGGTTAAAACAGTTCGCTTCTGGTGCTGTTCCGGAGCTCCCAGAAGATTTGATCTAATAAGGTTCACCAGGTCCAGCCGAATTGCATGGTGATGCAAGAAACTTACTTTTGAAATAGTTACATTCTGGAGTTGCACCAAAGGTCCAAGAAGATTAGTTCTATTTAGGTTCACCAAGTCTTCCCGAATTGCATGGTGATGCAAAAAACTTACTTTTAAAACAGTTCACCTCTGAAGCTGTTCCAGAGGTTCTAGAAGATTTGATTTAATAAGGTTCACCAGGTCCTCCAGAATTGCATGGTGATGCAAGAAACTTACTTTTAAAACAGTTGATATTCAAAACGAGCTGCGTTACGTCGCTCCACTCATACAGCACAAAGCTTTTATTTAAAAGCAATATTATCGAGAACACTAATCGAATAGCACACTCATAACACACATTGAAATTCAAGAAGTGCGTTTGCGTCCGAAACTACCTTACAACCTCATACAACTAGCGCCACTTCACTTCTTATCGGCGTATTTCCCAAAATGTAAACTCAACGAAATTCTGCCGGAAGACCAGTTTCGGTAATTTGGACACCTCGAACCACTGCGACGATGAGTAGATCTTGCTCCAGGCCCACAGTAGCCGGCTGCCGAGACCCTAGCCAAAATCCTGCTTCAGGTTGCTTCTCGGCAACCCTTGGAACTGGTCTGCACATTCAGCACAGAGAACGACCCTTGGAAAATGTAGAACCGCTTAGTTTCCATCTTGTCGGAACGCTCCAAGTCGCTTCCGAGCACTTTGGCGCCGTGGATCAGATCGTGGGTCGAGACATGCTGAAGAAGCCATCTAGTTCCATCGGAAGTAGTCTTGCACTGGAGCCGAACAGCGAATGCATTTTGATGGACCAGCGGTCGATTAATAGCTTTGGCGGACTTGCTGCAGAGGATGTTTCGTGGCAGCGCGTGGATTCTGGATGCGGAAACAGAGAAATTTTAGGGAAATATTTAATGTGAAATTCGTTTAGGCAGATACGGAGAAACAAGATATTAAAACTTGCCCTGAAACGATGGCTTACCTTGGCTGATATTTCCTCAACAATTTCTCCGAATGGAACCGTCCGCGGCGATAGCACCACCTAGAAGTTTGCGTCCAACCGAATTTGTCCCGATCGTGCCCGAAAACACTCACCCTGATGGGCCATTAAATCCACCAGCAAGAGGAACCAATCGTTTTTAATCAAGAACGACTCATTTAGCGGTTCCTTGACACGTAGCGCCGTTTCCAAACATTTAGATGCTGGTCTTGCTTTCAGCGGTGCATATTTCGCAAATCCATCCGCGAGACGCATTTGTGGTCGAATTTCCGCTGACGCCACAGCAATTCCTGATCCAGTCCGGTTTTCCGATTGATGAACGAAGCTTTCTCGAACGTTGTCCATTTGTCGATCAAGCCCTTTAGGTCAAGTTCTCGCTTGGAATCGCGAAAAAGTTGAAAAAATCTGGGTCCTCTTCCATCGTCTGCATCAAGTGTTGCTGGTGGGAGGTAGCAAAACGCGAGCAAAGTCAACAAACAAGTTTTTGACAAGTCGCATGACAGTTCGCTCAGTTTTCGCCCGTTCAAGGGGTTCACCAAAGCGCAATTACACAATACTAGAGGGGCTTGCGAAAGTAGGTGCGACCGAAAAAAACGATTACTGCTCCGTCTGTATTATGTTTCCAGTTCAAAACCGAATTAGCGACATTTTTTCTTTGACTTCCGCTGCTTTTGCCTTGCGTTAAACACAATGTCGGAAGTGGGGCGCTGTATTGTACACCTGGTGCGCTATACAGCGCCCCACTTCCGACATTGTGTTTAACGCAAGGTAAAAGCAGCGGAAGTCAAAGAAAAAATGTCGCTAATTCGGTTTTGAACTGGAAACATAATATCTTCGTTTGTGGTAATACTTCCTCCTCCCAAATCTTGGTAATGACCCAGTGTAGTGCTCTCACCAGTGCTTCTCCACCGTATTTTAGAAGCTCGCTTGGTAGTTGATCTGCTCCAGCGGCTTTATTGTTTTTCAACCGGCCAACCTCCTCCTCAATCTCTTGAAGGTCAGGGGCCGGAAGTCTTTCGTCCTGTGCACATACTCCTAGATCTGTTATCACGCCACCTTCGGTACTTGCAACGTCGCCATTGAGGTGCTCATCGTAATGCTGCCGCCACCTCTCGACCACCTCACGCTCGCTCGTGAGAATATTCCCGTGATTATCTCGGCACATGTCGGCTTGTGGCACAAAGCCTCTGCGCGAGCGGTTCAGCTTCTCGTAGAACTTTCGTGTGTCCTTAGCGCGGTACAGCTCTTCCGTCGCTTCGCGATCTCTTTCTTCCTGCTGGCGCTTCTTCATCCGGAAGACTGAGTTCTGCCTGTTCCGCGCCTGTTTGTAACGTGCCTCATTCGCTCTCGTACGGTGTTGCAGCATTCTCGCCCATGCTGCATTCTTCTCATTTTTCAACTGTTCACATTCGCCGTCGTACCAGTCGTTTCTGTGATTCGGGGTCGCGAAGCCTAGTGCTGTAGCCGAGGTACTACCTATGGCGGATCGGATGTCCCTCCAGCCATCTTCAAGTGTAGCTGCGACAAGCTGCTCTTCCGTTGGTAGGGCCACTGCTAACTGCTGCGCGTAGTCTTGAGCCACTTCTACGTTACGAAGTTGCTCGATGTTGAGCCGCGGCGTTCGACTTCGACGCGTGGTGATAACTGTCGAAAGTTTTGAGCGCATGCATACAGCGACTAAGTAGTGATCCGAATCTATATTCGCACTGCGGTATGTGCGGACGTTGGTTATATCCGAGAAGAATTTACCGTCGATTAGAACGTGGTCGATTTGGTTTTCTGTTTGGTGGTCGGGTGATCTCCAGGTGGCTTTGTGGATATCTTTGCGGGGAAAGAAGGTGCTTCGGACTACCATACCACGGGAGGCTGCAAAGTTTACGCATCGCTGGCCGTTATCATTCGTTACGGCGTGCAGGCTGTTTCGCCCGATTACCGGTCTGTACATTTCCTTCCTTCCTACCTGCGCGTTCATGTCGCCGACAACGATTTTCACGTCACGCGACAAGCAACCATCGTATGTTTGCTCTAACTGCGTGTAGAACGCTTCTTTCTCGTCATCGGGTCTCCCTTCGTGTGGGCAGTGGACGTTGATGATGCTGTAGTTGAAGAAACGGCCCTTAACTCTCAACATGCTCATCCTTGCGTTGATCGGCTGCCACCCGATCACACGTTGTCGCATCTTGCCCAACACTATAAATCCTGTTCCCAGTTCATTGGTGGTGCCACAGCTTTGGTAGAAGGTAGCCGCTCGATGCCCGCTTTTCCACACTTTCTGTCCAGTCCAACAAAGTTCCTGCAACGCCACGATGTCGAAGTTGCGGGGATGTAGTTCGTCGTGGATTATCCTGTCACATCCTGCGAAACCTAGTGACTTGCAATTCCATGTTCCAAGTTTCCAATCGTAGTCCTTATTTCGTCGCGTGGGTCTTTGCCGATTGTATCTAGTCGTATTTTCTCCTATGTTATTCGCAATGGGGATTTTTACGGGTGGCTTATTGGGCCTACGCCAACACTCCTGTCTCGCCGGAGGGCCATCGTGCCAGTTCTGTTTAACGTCCCAACCAACACTGGGACGACCACGCTGATGGGGCTACCACCTTGGATCTAGCTGGGCGTGGTGCAGCGTTTCTTACTCAGCCGCTGGATGCCAGAACAGACGCTGTTTGAGCCGCACCTTCTTGGTGAACAGACACTCGGATCGTACCTCCTCAATCTAGCTGAAGTCAGAAGGACAACAGTGCCCAGGCTGCGCTACCAGCTAAGCACACAACTCTTAGCTGGCGGTCTTTGTCATCGTTTGACCCGTGGAAGCATGAGGTAGGAACTTGTGAGGACCAGAGCTATATTGGACGCTCTCCTTATCGACTCACCGTTTTGCAGCCCCTCAGTTTGACATGCAGATTCAGAATATCGAATTATCTCAACACCGTTAAAGAAGCCAATTCGTAGTTCAATGTCGCTATCGTTGAACAAATACATACCATTTCTCGATAAAATAACTGGTTTTCGAGCTTGTTTATTGGTCAGCGCTCCAGACTGGAACTTAAATAGAAATCGTCACAAAATTCAAAAAAAATATGACTGTTAGAACTTTGTTTGCCGTTGGTGACTCAAAGGAAAAACAATTTTCGTCAAAAGCCGCCATTACGCTTTGATTTACACAACAGTTAAACTATTTTCATGAAATTCTTACCAAGTTTAACTTTCTAGACATTGTTTGCATTGTTATTAATCAAGTCAAATGATAAACTGCAGCAAAACTAAAAATGTTTAATTTTAAAACAGTTACTGATTTGTTCTGCTTCTGAGTGTAGATCAGGTCCCGCATAGTTGTGAACAAAAAGCGTACTATCTCACACACTGTCCATAACCACTTGCGACAATTCCTGAACAATATAATATAGTATCCATCATCACTTCAAATGGTAGTGTTAGTATATTGTAGTATACCATTTGGCAAATTGTAATGGGCTATTTCACAATATGACGAATAGGCTGTTAAGTTAGGTTACAATAAAAAATCGGCTTTTTTCTCGAACAAAATTTTCGCAGTACAATAAGCCAAGTTGTTGACATATTGTTCATTTTTTGCATCAATAAATCTAAGTCATATTGTTGCAAAATTGTTTAACCATACATATAACGGAAAATGGTAACATCAATGAAAATGTTCGTTTATTGCGCTTTATGTTGAAATCAACAGCATGCTATATTATTCGTTTATATTTGTTAAAAAATAACTATGCACGGGCTTGGCAGCTCAATCTGTAATGCATGCATATGTACTGTGTACACAAGCAAGCATTGCGTTAATAATCAACTAAACAAGTTTAATTTTAAGTTAATTAATTGAATGTTATCAATTAAGATTCTTTTCTATTTTACATCACCTGATTTAATTGTTGATACAGAATAATGCTTGCTTTGTATACGCAGTATATACGTATAATGCATTACAGCTTAATTGCCCAATTTACAAAAAAAAAATCATTAATTTATCTGAACTGTTTAATTGAAGTAAAATGATTATAAAGGAATTAATGTTATTCGTAATGTTTTTCTAATAATTTGTTCTGATATATTGCAGACTACATCCCAAATTGCACTATCACACTTTTTATGGTACGCCTAAAAAGCGTGATAAAAGTGCACATTTTGCCTCGGATTGTCTCGACGTCTTCGGGGCACTTATTCCTCCATTTACAAGGAATAAGTGCACCGAAGACCTCAATTCGATCCGACGTATCCCTGCGCTGTAATCACACTTTGAAGGTGTGTGCACAATTTTGTGTCAGTCCAATTTGGGGTGCAGTCAGCAATATTGATCACGTTCTTCATCTTCTCCGCAGCCATTTCCTTCATAAAAACTCGCCGAATAAGTCCTTGAAGCACCTTTCTCCCGAATACCCAGACATCCTCCTGACACCGCCTTCAACGCTTTCCATCAATCATCCTGGGCTGGGAGTTTGAAATAATTCGAAATCCTTCTGCAGTACCGTCACATTTATCGTTTTCCAGCAGTGCTTGTTGGGTGTTCTGGTCAGTGAATACACCCGGATTGATCTTCACTACATGCCGGATTTCCTCGTCTTCCGCATACATGGTTCGGCACCATACAGCACCGTACAGCACCAAAAGCGATTTCCTCCGAGAACTCCAGCTTGCTCAGTGGCATCTTTCACCGAAACATTCGGCGGGGGCCTCCTCTGCGACAGCTAATGGAGGTGCGGAACACAATCGGTGGGGCATTGAAACTAACTTCCGAGCTACCTCCAGCACGGTAATGAGAGTGATGTTTGTTTGCCAATGCGGCGGAAACCGTCGGTCTGTTTCGTGTGGAAACTGTTTCAGACTGCAGGGAGAAAATATTTGGTTTTGTTTAAATTGGCGCGTAAGTACTATTTTTACGTTAGCTAAAATACTCACCCGATAGTGTTTCAGATTTCCTGAGAACCGGGCACTAACGAAATTGCGATTTGGGTCTGAGGCTTTCCAATTTTATTTTGTTGTGAAAACTTTCACAGCAATCAGATTTCCATTCGCTCACAGATACCAATGCGTAACTGCATGTCAAATTGTGCAACATCAGTAACATATTGTGGGATTCACGTGTGTTAGTATGTTACCCAAAACAAGCGCTAACAATTTGGCATAATGTGAATTAATATTGCTACCATTTTTCAAAAGTTTTCATCTTTCTACCGTTTTACAATTTCTGCACATTATAGTACATTGTTACAACTTGGTATGGATTACATAAATTGTGCTATATAGTCGAATGCTTTGACTATCATATTTTTCAACACTTCAGCAACTATTTAACAAAGAGTAACCTCATCAGATAGAAGAAATTTATTGTTTGGAGTTTACGACAAATTGTATTTATCTATGCGGGGTGCTTGCAGTACCCTACACTGAACGGCGGCTTGCGGTGAAAATTACTATTCTGAGCATTCTGAGGGTCAATTTAAATGCACAACACCACTAAATTTGTGCAGACTGAGTTTCGTTTTAATTCAACAGAATTATGTTTTCAATTTTACCATGGACTCGATTTTCAATTAAAAAAAAGTTTCTTTTGGCAACCGGATTCGAACCAAGAATCTTGACATCACCAGGCTCGCACGCTACCACTCAGTTATCGAACCGGTTGATGTGAGAAGAAACAAAACGCACACAAGAAGCGTTGGTGGGTCAATGATCATGTTTTGCCTAGAGTCAGTCTAGTTAGAGTCTGGCGGACTGTCAATTTCGATCGGAGCCAATCGAGCATGACGTCACGATGTAGCATTTATCGGTGAGGACACTATGACGTCATGCTCGATTGGCTCCGGTCGAAAGTGACAGTCCGCCAGACTCTAATTATAGGGACTCTAGTTTTGCCATGGTAAATTTAAAAACATTTTTGTGCTTGTCATTACTGCAAGGCTCCTTTCAGTGTATTGTTTCGCCGATAACAAAATCGTCTTTTCTGGCCACACTTTTCTGGTGCCCCATCAGCGAAACTGCGCCCTGATCTCTCAAAAGCACTCACGCTGCGCGACGCGGGTAAACCGCACTGGGTGACGCCACTTCACGAAACGAACGGGCCTCATGGGTGACCGATAAAGGAAAATTTTCTCCCCGTCTTTGATGCCACAAACAAGTGAACAAGCGAGTGCTGCTCCCGTTCAAGCCGTAAAAAAACAGTGAAAAAATTGTCAGTTTTCGGTGAAAAATAGTGCAAAAGTGCGACCCAGTGCGCGGGGAACCTTTCACGGTAGTTTTCGGTAAGTTTCCGACGCGGTCCGGCGGCCAAAAATCGAGTTGAAAATTTTGCTTACGCCAGCCATTGCAAGAGTGGCTACATATTTCTACCTCTTCGTTTCCTCCTTGGTGCGCGCCCACCGCTCCCGCTCTCCTCGTGTCTGCAAGCGTCCACCACCGAGAGCGAGCGACGTGTGGTCCCCGGTGGCAGGGGGAGTTCCACGACGTCGCCTTGCGCGTTTGCTTCTGCGGCTTGTGAGTGGACTCCATCTTGAGTTTCATTTTGTGCGGGGTGTCTCGTGAACTAGTAGCGCGTATTTCATTTCGTGCGAAGCGCCTACGTTGAGTGATGATGGGAATGATTATCGCATCGCCAGAGTTTCACTAACTACGGGAAGAGCGACTTTTGTTGTGAATTTGTGGCAAATTTGGGTGGCTTCGAGTTCTCCGACGGGTTTGTATATCTTTCTGTTTATGTTCATCGGGATTTTAATCCCAGAAGAGAGGAATGCGAATATAAGATAATTTGTAAGCTTGGGAAGTGATAGTAATTTCCTATTCCTTGTATGGCATCTTCCGGTTTAGACACACTGTTTTAAAATTGCAGTTCTGAAAACATTAGAATACACCTAATTTCGTCCAACTTACTATTTTTTCCATTAACATATAGGGTGACGATGGGTATTATCGGCAGGTTTGTTCTCTTCGTCATTAGGGGCTTTCGGGCTTTAGTCGACCATATTTTCTGAAACTTGGTCGTATAATTCAGCTTGATTGGGAAGGATTTGAGACCAACTCTGTGTTCAACAGCTTTAAAAAACACCCTTGTACGCAAAATATGCCACCGCAAGCGAAAAATAGGCAACAAAGAAGGCACGGCAACAACGCTTTGTTTTTTTGTTAGCAGATAATGACAAAATCGCTCCCGAGTTTCTTCACAACAAAAACGGTAGGAATATTTGTCTCTTTCTATTCACATCATGATTTTCGCAATGTTTTACAACTGTAACTCGACTCTGAGGTTTGCAAGAGTCTTAATTCGTTCAAATGCTTATGAATTCGATGATGTGGGTCGAAATTTTCAGCAGAAAAGCCGGAATATCGGCACACGCACGGCAAGCGATGTTTGTTTTATTGCTCTCATCGTCTGACATGCGTTTGTTGCGGAGCGCCTTTGTTACCGACATGCACCGCTTAGGACAAAGCGTTTGTTTTTCGGCGTGATCCGTTTTTCATACCCTGCCCTTGACGAAGAGATCAAAAATGCCGAAAATACGTAATTTTCCCTACATAAACGTATCTCGTATAACTTTTATACACTGAAAGTTTCAAGCAAGATTTGTGGTGAATCTTCGTGGCTTAAAGTACCTAATAAGGACAATGCATGTTTCTCTGCCTAGTGTTCTATGAGCACTTCCACGGCCGTTAAGCCGTTAATACACAGGGTCAATTTAGGCCATTAGAAGTATGTAACCAAGAAGAAGCAGACTTTGTGATTTTAGTTATATACCTCTAACGATTTTATCTACAATAAGTTACAGTTAGTCACACTTGCAGACTGTAATTCAGTTGCTAGCTCCTTAAGTATGTTTTTATCAATTCTGTATGTGCCTTTCCTTGACCTAAAAAAAGGTCTCACAGTCAACAGGGTATCATTTCGTTAATAAATAAATTACATGTCAAATATTTGTTTAAAAAGAATCCAATGCTCAAACATCTTGTTTGGCTCGATCGAATTTTCATTAGTGTCAAACTGATGTTGTTTCTTGAGTTCTTTCCTTGTCAAATATTTGACCCAGTGTACTTCAGGCCTTAGCTGAGAGTTTCCTTTTGTCAATGACCCCTAATGACCCTTTTGCAAGATATAATTTTATTTTTTTTATTTGTAGTTTGCTGTTTTATTGTAAACGACTTTGGCATTTTGCGTATCCTTTTTTTCTTACTCATAAACAAACGAGAAAGAGAAGAATGAAAGAGGATGCCCCTTCTTCCATCCAATGCTGCATATCAGTTCTGAACATCCCAGAAGCTTCTGGTATAGGTATTTTAAGTTCCGAAAGTTTCTCATCGGTGATCGTCGCTGATCGCCAGCGGCGATCAACGGCCATCCATCGCTCATTTCACTCAACATCAGTACGTAATCGTTGCGAAAATAGCAATGTCGATGATCGTTTCCGCTCATATCCAGATCGACATCAGGCATGGTCACTGGTCAGTGTTTTTATCAGGATTTTCGCTGGTTCGTGAAACGACTTCCCTATTCAAAGCACAGGCGTTGAAGTCAACCCTCGTAGGATGTACACAAACTACTGGACCCTGTTGTCCATATCGCCCCCATTTTGGATCCATCCACGTTCCAGCACTCTTGGACCTCCCGTTGGGTATTTGCTGTTTGCCATTTTCACGAAACAAATCAAGCACTTGGGAGGGTTTGTACAGCCATGCACTATGGCCTTCACCTCCATATAACCTACAAAGCTTACTACAATCAAGGCCTTTACAGTTCCACGACTTGTGTCCCAGTTCAAGACATCTGAAGCAAATCTGCGGTGGCTTCTTCATCCTCTACCACCGCTAAAGCTATGGGCATCATGCCCGCTAGCACACATACCGCGTCCTTTGAGACTGTGCGGTATGCGCTCACCACCCTAAGTGCCGGCGCGGCGCGACGCGGTGCAATGCGGCATTTGACAGGTCGCGCGTCGACGCGCGGCAGAACTCCGTTCATTGGAATACAGGGAAAACAATCATAACATGCCAGAGTGCGCGCGGAACGATGCGAAGCGGAAAGCGTTTAGCCGCGCGACGCACGACAAAACAGTGCATGCACTGTTTTTGATGCGGAAGTCACGCGGTTCGCGCGGAGAATTTTGTATTTTTGTGTGGGTTTCGTCCGTTTTTACCAAATCATGGCGGTTATTTTACGAAATTGTTTTTCAAATGCATTTAAATGTGAATGTAAAAAATATTAACATTAATAATACCACATGTTTATTATCCGGTGGCATCTCGTAACCTCACTTATCTTCTATTCTGTGAATCAAAATCAGTAATTCCTTTGAATTTATGACTAAAGATTTAACGGAAATAATCAAAATCTCTGTCATTCTACACCCATTACAAGCAGAGCTTTCACATTAGCCCTACCATGTTTCATGCACAAAAAGGCGTTTGCACCCTCTCGTTTATTTTACTATCTCAAAGTATTCTACTAGGGCTGTAAGCTTAAAAAATAGTTTCAAAATAAAAATATACTATTTTGAGTTAACAAACTTGTTCCATTGCCTTGCTGTTTAAAAATAAACGAAGGGCGCCATTTTTTAACGTATACAACCCTGTGGTAGCTCTTGTTGTATACGTTAAATCTTGTTGTTCATAAAATTTCAAAATTTGTACCTAAAGGACGGGTAGATTTAAGGTTAGGGAATCATCATTGTCCCAAATGTACACCTCTTTTGAATCATCAGATGTAAATAGCATTTGAAGGTAAATTTAGATAAATGGTTCATTTTTAATTTTAGGTTGAGCACAATAATCACATATTTTTTGGAAATTGTTCATCAAAAACCTCTAGAAAACTGTTGAAATGTTATGACTCTTAAACCGATAGAGAGGAGACAGCTCACTTTGATTGTGTGCTACTGGTTGTCAAGGCGAACCTTTCACAATCTGTCTCTGCAACCCGAGTTGGAAATTATACATTGATGGTGTGAAGTGATCCAATATCCAAAAAATCTTATCAAAACTTCTCACCGTTTGTTGTATTTTGAAAAATGACATAATTATGGTCAGTTTAATAAAATCTATATAAATAAAAATGGAATGGTGTTTGTATGTCACGAATAGGCTCGAAAACGGGCCAACGAATCTGCACCATTCTTTCAGTGTTTTATTCGTGCAGGGCTCCGACGTGTTCGTGCGAAAAAAGAATTAGAAAAATCGACCGGAAAAGCACCGAAAACGAGAAAGTTTGAAACTTCATTGTGCGGGGCATTTTTCTACGGAGCTGCATGTCAAAAAACGCAATAGGCAGGCAGTACGACGTTTGCCGGGACAGCTAGTAGTTAATAAATAAAATAGTTATGGTCAGTATTCATGTGCAAAGGAGACGGAAATTATGAAAACTTTTCAGTTTGCTTTACGAACAGACGCGTTGCACCGCGTTCACTGTGGTTATCAAGCCGCGTTGGAAGCCGCGTCAAAAACGCGCCGCACCGCGTCGCGTCGCGTGACGCGTCCACTCTGGCCGCAGCCTAAGGCACATCAGCCTGTGGGTACTCTCAAGTCGCTTCACGTTTCGATTAACCACTAGCGCCTTCGACCATACAGCGGCGCCATACCGTAGTATGAAGACCGCTACTGCCGCGTGCCGCTTACGCTTACTCGAGACTATTGCCAAGCTATTTGACACTATCGTTGACAATGCCATTATCGCCATGCTTGCCCTTTTGCAGGCATATTCTACGTGGCTTCCGAATTTCAGCTTATCGTCGATCATGACCCCGAATTGCTTCAGTGAGCGCTTAGAGTTGATAGTGCATCCACCTGTGATGACCACTGCCTGCTGTTCAGACTTGCGGTTGTTTACCACCACCACCTCCGTTTTGTGATGCGCGAGTGCCGACCTCATCCAGTTCTCCACTACGCCAATTGCGTGAGTTGCTGTTAGTTCCACTTCCTCTATCGACTCGCCGTATACCACGAGAGTAATATCATCGGCGAAGCCGACCAGCTTTACGCCCGGTGGAAGTTTGATCCTCAATACGCCATCATACGCCGCGTTCCATAGTACCGGGCCCAGGATGGACCTCTGCGGTGATGTTGTAGCTCCTCTCGCCTTCCTCGGTGTCATAGATTAACACACTATTCTGGAAGTAGCTCTCCAGTATCCGGCATAGGCTAATCGGAACTCCTTGGTGGTGTATTGCGCACTCGATGGCGGCCCAGCTGACACTGTTGAACGCATTCTTAACGTCCAGCGTGACGACCGCGCAATAGCGGATTCCTGTTCGCTTCTTTTGGAGCGCTATATCGGCCGTTTTGGTTACAGCCCTAATAGCGTCCACCGTCGATCGACCCTTCCGGAAGCCGAACTGGTTACCCGAAAGACCAGAGTCATCGGGTTTCTCGGTATAGACCATCAGCCTCAACAGAATGATCCGTTCCAACAGTTTTCCGGCGGCGTCCAGTAGACAGATAGGTCTGTATGCCGACGGGTCGCCAGGTGGCTTCCCGGGTTTTGGCAGTAGAATAAATCTTTCCCCTTTCCATCACTCCGGAAATTCGTTTCTGTCATCGCTGGAAAGATCGTCGGTGTTACCCTCCATAAACAATCGTTCCACAAATGCCGGCTTATCAGCCATCCCCGATGACGGTCGATTACCTTCGGCTGTGGCCGTCTTCCTCCGTGTTCCACTCTGTATCGAATCGCCAGATGGTCACTATGCGTGTATCCTCTCGCGTTAGTCAAGCGGCTACCCCACTCAATCGCCCAGGCGTTGAAGTCTCCACCAATGACCACGGGACTCAATCCCACTACACTGAGCCAACTCTTCCGATCACTGTTATATGTCAATCATATATTACTGCACTATTGGAATATCATATGAATCTAATCTAAGGTTGAAAATGGGAAGTGAGAGTTACAGGGGATGGCCAAAATGTTTGGGATAGGCAACTTTTTTTTCTCTCACAAAAAAGTTCAGCATGCTATTACTTTTCATAGAGCGCATCAAAAAATCTCAAATTTTGACTGTTTGTCAACCTATTATATGTGCATCATTGGTACAAATTTGGGCTGGATTGATTAATATTTCGCAAAGTTAGAACCGTTCGGGTAAAACACCTTTTTTTAGACAACGCATTTTTGAGCTGTCATATCTCGGAAACCAGTAAACCGAATTGAATGAAATTTTGAACGTACACTAACAATATGTAAATGCTTCACAAACTATTAAAACATAGATACTTTTTAAACGTTGAAAAAAGTTATCATGGATTGACAATTTTTGGACTTTTCTCGAAAAAATGTAATTTTTTTACATTAATGTGAATAAATTTTAGTGTTGATATCCAAAGATTTTCCACTTCTGTTCTCAAATTATCTCTAATCAGATATAACAGAGCCTATTTAGATTGAAGGAAGAACACATTTAATAATTTTTGTGTGGTGTTGTAAATTTTACTTATTTTCCTCTATATGGGTAAAAATTTCAACCCGATATAACTTAATTCGCCGTGAGAAAATATTACATTTTATAACGTTGTATTGAGTATCAATATATTGTTGATAAACGTTAAAAAATTCATTCAATTTGGTTCACTGGTTTCCGAGTTATGACAGCTCAAAAATGAGTTGTCTAAAAAATAGTGTTTTACGCGAACGGTTCTAACTTCGCGAAAAATTATTCAATCGAGCCCAAATTTGTACCAATGATGCACACATAATAGATTGACAAACAGTCAAAATTTGAGATTTTTTGATGCACTCTATGAAAAGTTACAGCATGTTGATTTTTTTTTGTGGGAGAAAAAAAGTTGCCTATCCCAATCATTTTGGCCATCCCCTGTATATGCGACGCATGTGGTATGACTCTCAGGTCGCCATGATACTGTTATATGTCATGCATTTTGCTTCTATCATGCGGGCTGGATGCGCCAATGTATATGCAACTCCAATAATATCCTTCACATTTTGAAAAAAAGTTTCTTCGGCTGGAGCGGGAATCGAACTCACAACGCCTAAATGACCGACGCCGCTAGCCGCACGACCACGAAGCTCAGTTACTGGAATTGCGGAATTTTGCAAAACGTGTTCCACTTTATCTGCCAATGTTGCTTTTCCACCCGGCCAAAGTTATATGCACAGCTGATTATTGATCGTGTTATGTGCATATAACTCCGATATGCGCAAGTGTCATTTAGTTTCATTAGAAAGCTTTTCAATCGGAACTGTTTATTATATGATACGTATAACGATTCATTTGAAGTGAATGTGTCAGACTAGGGGTAAAATGTATGTGTAGCGTCTGATGAAATAGGCTCTTAGAATTATTTCAGTGTACATATTGCGCTTGTTAAAGATTCCAGCATAGACGAGAACTGGTCTATCGTCCACCTGGGAGGGGCATAACAACTGCAGTAGTACACCCCATTGATCTTCGCTATTGCGAAGCCCTTGTGCGACGTGGAAATTATTTCCTGGACCGGAAAACAACCGGTTGTACAGATCGCCGCTATCTTGGCCTTATCTGCTACCCAGTTTCCGTTAGGGAGGGATGCGGTATGGGTCCGATGGTAGGGCGATGTCTGTACTTGACTCTGAGACTGACTGTCACAGCAACTCTTGTGCGGCATCACAGTAGTTCATTATCGTTTGGAACTTCAACCTCCTCGCGTGCCTGGACATTTAGGCCCGCCCGTCGTGAGGCCCTTGTTCGCCGCGCAAATCAGACATTTTGGTGCAGAGTTGCACTCCCTGGCGATATGGGCTTCTGCTCTGCACGTCCTGCAGAGCTTACTCCGGTCTGGGTCTTTGCATGCCCAGAACTTATCTGCCGGTGGACGCATGATTGTCCCATGTGCAAAAACAGACAATCGAGAAAATCGCGTCCAAAGTTCAAAAAAGTAAATTGCCTCAACCATGAAGCATAAGTGCTGAATCGTGTTATAACATCGACCAATTTTGAATTTGAGCACTAATTTTTGTTTTAGAGCGATTTTAATATTCCATAGAATGTGCAATGAAACGTTACGCTCATGCGTCCACTTTTTAGAATGTGACAAATCGGCGTTTCATTTTTTCGACAATTTTCGGAACAAACTACCTGTTTTTATCTCCGTATATAATAGTACACTGAAGTTTTTGGCGCGGTTTTTTTTACGCGGTACCGCGTAAAAAAAATGCGTTAATTCAAATAACTTCGTAAAAAACGCGTTATTTCAAAACCCGTCGTAAAAAAACCGAGTTTTTTCAAAAACACGCGCAAAATAGTCAGGATTACATCCAACGTAACTTGATTTTTTTGACTTGTTTTACGACGTTTTTTTTTTTGAAGAAACGCGTTTTTTTTACAACGGTTTTTGAAATAACGCGGTTTTTTTTCGACATTTTTTGAAATAACGCGGTTTTTTTACTCGGTACCATTACCGTTGTAAAAAAAAACTTCAGTGTACACTATGATTCATGTTCATAAGCTGCAAAATCTCAATATTGCCGAAAATGCACATGGGACAAATCTGGAGCAACATTTGAAAAGGGCATACAAGTATTGGTAAACAATGACTTCACACATCGCTCCTGAGCTCCCATAAGCTTATTCACACAAACTAAGACCGTTATCAGATAGAGCGAACATCGATCTTTCGGATAACGGTGTTCATTTGCGTGGGTGGGCTGTTGTTAGGCCCTACGGAGTGTTTTCGAAAAAAGACACAAGACCTCTTGGGCCCTTTTCAAATGTTGCTCCAGAAATATGCTTCCACCGGCAGTTATGCCCTTGCTCAAAGCACTTGAAGTACGCCACAGGCGGCTCGTATATGCTGAGCGGGCACACTGACCAAGCTACCTTGATCTTGCCGACTGCAATCGCCTTGTTCGCATCACCTACGCTGCCGATGATCGCATATCAGTCCCATATTTGCTGGGTTTTCTATTCATATGGGACAATTATGCGATCATAGGCAGTACGGGGAGTTTGAACGCGGCAATCTGCGTGCCAGCCGGACCCTTACGCAGGCGGATCGATGCACTTGGTACATCTATCTCACACTGCTGTTTGAGTGCGGCTGCGAGCTCCTCTGCGTCGGTAATCTCGTTCAGGTTTTTACACTGGAGAGTTGCTTCCGCCGTTAGGGCTCTTACCTGCACCTTTTCGCCAAGTACCTCTTGGGCTAGTGCTTTGTAGGAAGTCCCTTTATTGGCTGCTTCCTTCTTCAGCACTAGCATCATCTCTCCCGTCCTGGTGCGCCGGATGCTATTTATATCCGCGCTCAAAGGTGAGAGACGATTCTCGCCTCGCATGGCCGTCAGCACCTAGGCTTATGTGTCTGCCTCGGTTTATAAGACTAGCGCGTCACTTCTCGCTCGTTTGCGAGCTGGTTTCGTAGTTCTCATCTTCTTCTTTTTTCTTACCGTAATCCAAGGATTCTCCTTCCCTTCGTCCGGTTTGCCTCCGTTCTTCCTAGGGCTGGCATGCTGGGGCTTGTTTTCCCTGCCCTTTGCGCGCTTCGCAACCGGCTTGGCAGCCTGGTTACCTACGCTGGCCTTCACCTTCTCTTTCTTCGGCTTTGCACCCGACTCTGCCGGACGCTTCTTGGGCCGCGTCTTCTCAGCAGGTTCAGTAGTCTGATAGCATAGGATGGGGCAATTTTTCAATCAATGTCCCAAACTTTTGTATATTCACGCTGGTCATCTAACAAAATTATTACCATAATCAAAACATGAGTAATGCGCCCGAAAATAGCACTGACCCATCTTGCCCCGCGACCCATCTTGCCTCGCCCCACCCTATACTTAGTAAACTATATTATATACTAAACTCAGTGTGACAGGGGAGCCTCTCATTATGAAGCACTCTCTCTTTTTCCACCTCAGCGATTAACAACTGAGCTGAAAAACCTTTGTAATTGTAGTGTCTACCTAACGGTTGTGTGCATAGGATATCTACCTACATGAAATACAGTACCTAAATGTCTAGGTATGATTCATTATGTCTACCTAAGGTAGTATAAATATGGTTATTGGACCACACAGCAGAAACTGCACAAGCCTTGGACTTGCCAACATCTTTAATATTCTTCTTTTGAAGGATATAAAAGTAATAAAGATACTATCTAGCTTTTAGTAATTGTAATTGTAATTTTTATTGAAAACGATAACCAGTTAGTTTACACTTTATATCGTGTCAAGTAACCGAATTGCCGTTTGGTTATAGTTTCTGTCACTAGGCGGCGCTAGTTGGTATTCAAACACATTTATGCTCATATTCATGCTATTGCTCTGCATGACGTAACAACTAGCAGGACACAGTTCCAGACGTCTCTTTTTAATAACGACATTCAGCATATTTCCAATAAAACTACACTTCAATAAAGCAAAGACTAAAGCTGCTATGATAGAACAGATCAGAATGACTTAATTGATTACCTTGGAGATCTACTTCGAATAACTGCCAAATTGACAAGAACCTAACTAAATACATGGACCATACTACAAAAAACCAATTGACAAAAAGAAAAAAAGAGGAAACTTATTAAAACTATTTTTGTTCAACGCAGGCCAAAACAGTGTCGACTTGGGCCACACACGCCTACGTACTTCTGTGTGTTGAAACAAAAATAGAGGCTCCTAGAAGCAAATGTAGGGAAAGGGTGCGGTGTAGAACATAAGCACAGTGTTGCTACCGCCGTAATCACTTTGAAAAAAAAAAAAAAATATTCATGCTATTGCTCTAACAACTTCTGCGTCAATTCTTACCTACCTTTGGATCCAATACTAAGTAGAAAAGCGCAAAAACATTCTGCATGCCTAAATTATGTACCTATTACATTTTTTTTAAATCAACACTACGGACGCGCGGACTTCAAAAAGTCAGGCTAGAATAATCGCAAAAAGAAGTTCAGTGTGTTGACAACATATTTGTTTTACTTTTTCCAGTATCAGCTCGAGTCTGACATCACCGGTACAATGTCAGCTCAGCAGTTCTCTCTCCGGTGGAACAACTACACCAACTACATAACCGGAGCGTTCGACTCGCTGCGCTACGAGGAGGACCTTGTAGATGTAACGCTGTGCTGCGAGGGGCGCAAGATCCGCGCCCACAAAATTCTCCTGTCGGCATGCAGCGCCTATTTTAAGGAAATTTTTAAAGAGAACCCTTGTCAACATCCGGTGATCATTTTCAAAAATGTCAAGTACACCGATCTTATGTCGATCGTTGAATTCATGTACCAAGGTGAAGTTAGTGTGGTACAAGAATCGCTACCGTCATTCTTGCATACGGCGGAGCTGCTCTCGATCCGCGGGCTGACGGATAACAGCGGGGATACCCGACAGCAACAAGCCCAACAAGCTACGTCTTCGCTTGCCCAGCAGATCATCCAGACGCAGAATCAGAGTTTGCTGGATAAGGCAACAATTACGACGGCCGAGTCCGTCTATCTCACGTTGCCGTCGAACTCGACGATTGTTCACCAACCGGCGAAGCTCCTGCAAGCTCAAATCCAAACCACCCCGCAAATCCTGAACAAAACCATAATCAAAACAGCACCCGCCGAAATGCCCACATTGACAACCGCCGGAGCCACCATCACCGTACCGATCTCGCAGCCCCAACCGCAGCAAACCATTGCCGCCAAGATTCACGTGCAACCCCAACAAACCGTACAACAGCAACAGCCCACGCAGCAGGTTCAGGTTCAGCAACACATACAGACCCAACAGCAACAACCGCAACAGCAGCAGCAACAACAGCAACCCCAGGCAACAACCCTGCAGGAAGTCGTCGACAGCGTCGTCAGCCAGCCCAAGAAGAAGAAAATCAAAGTTCAGCAAATCATAACGTCAACCCCGAACCAATCGGTCTCCGGAGGAACTACGACAACGGTTGTTACCGCCCAGGTCCCCACTACTGCAGTAGCCCAGGCAGCCGAAACGGAAATCTACGAAACGACAACGGAAACGTACCACATCACCACGGCTAAATCGGAAGAGGACAACCGGGCACAGCAGCAGGAACAAGGTAAGACCCGACGACGACGAGTGCATTGCCTCTGTTAGTATCAAAAAACCGAATTTACTCCACAGTTGAATCGTACGCAGAATCGGCACAGGCTACCGGCGCTTCGCTCAAGATGGAAATCCCCGAATATATCGACTGCGGCGAGACTATCAACAATGCCAGCGCGAACAATGCCTCCTACATTCAAGGTTTGTCCAATGATACCTCTATTTTGATCTGGTTCCGATAGTTGTTCCGAACAACCTAATTTTATCTACCCTTTTCAGAAGAAAGCTACGAACTGGTTGGCGAAGCCGAACACATCGAAAAAGATGTGAACGACGAAGACATGGACCAGGACGGTATCGAAATGGAAGCCTCGGATATGGATATGAGTAAGTGTTGGTGCTGGGTGGCGATTGTATCTGTACGTGGTAAGACCATTTCATGTTATCTTTTTTTTTTGTTTGTTTGCAGGTCGAATTTTCCAAGGAGCATCCGACGAAGCGAAGGCCAATCTACTGCAAGGTAAGTGCCGCTTTGTTTGTGTTCCGTGATTCAGTGAAGGTTGAAAATAGTCGATCAGTTGATGCTCTGTCGAATTGACAGCATTAGTCATATTTTCTTCGATAAACGAATTTTACGTGGAGCGTTCCAGTTAATTTCCTCCAACGACGCTTCAATTGGTAATATCTATCAAGTTTTTTATGGGTCTTGACGGAAATATTTATCGCCTCTCTAACAGAAAATACTGAAAATATCACATTCATTAGATCATAACATGGAATTTGGCATTTGTTGTCTGTTAATCTAATATCAGTAACAGTGACGTGTAACGTCACAAATTCTCTTGTAAGATACTACCTACAATTTATAACAAAATATAATAACGATTAACGTTGACAACAAGACGGAAATTGACTCGTTAAATATAAGGACAAGACTCAGACATACGCTATTGAACCACTACGTTCAATACATGATAGTGAAGGAATTATCATTATGTCTTTTTGCAGTATTTCTCGGAAATTCTCCATGGATTCCATAGGAATCTTTTAAAAATATATCGAAGGATTCTTCATGGGTTTCCATTGGTTTCCTCAAAATAAAATTCCTCCAATTTTGTCAAGGGTTGTCCAAGGGTTTAATTAATCCTATATGAATCTATTGGGATTTTTTCGGAGAATCTTGGCATTTTTCAAAAGATTTTTTTTAGATAGATATAAAAGAACTCTCAAGGGATTCTTCACAGATTTCTTCAGGAATCCTTCTAAGAGCTTCTTCAGAAGTGCCTCAAAAAGTACTTCCAATGAGTTTTTACAAGGAGTTCCTACAGAAGATTCTTCATGAAGTTCCTAAAGTTCTTCGAGAAGGTCTTCCTCCAGAAGCTCTCTAAGAAGTTTTTTGAGGGATTTGCAGCTTCTCATAGAGTTGCATCAGGAATCATCCCTCCAGAATTTCCTCGATATATTAAACAGTTTCCTACAAATTTTTACCGGAATTTTCTTGAACAGCTAAAGAAATTCTTGAGAGAACTCGTAAAGAAATTCCTTCAAGGATTTCTTACGAAGAGTTCATACATAAGTTTCTTCGAGAAGTGTTATTTCAAGAGCTCTCCAAGGAGATCCTCCAGGGGTTTTTAAGTTTTCAAAGATTTAGAAAAGAAAATTTCTCCAATTTTGTCAAGGGTTATCCAAGGGTTTAATTAATCCTACCGTGAGGTCGCCATTCACCGCCCATGCCCCATTCACCGCTCATTTTGGGCCAATCATACAAAAATGATCAAATGTTAGTAAAGTACATATCGTAACAAAAGTGAATGTAACATGCTGCCACATTAAAAAACTTTCATTTCACCAAGTTTTTATATGGATGTACCTGAAATCACGTTCTCAAAAAATATTTCTCACACTGCGCTGCAGGACAACATGGGAACTGTTCAGGGCAAACAGCGGAAGAAATATCCAACAGGTAAAACCCATTAAAGATTCCATTTTGACAAAACAGGATGAACTGAACGCCATGAATCATCAATACTTTGGTAAATAAAACTTATTTTGTTTTTATAAATGAATAGTTTCTGTGATTCCATGAAAAAATAATCCAGTGAGCGGTGAATGGATCCATATGAGCGGTGAATGGATGCATGAGCGGTAATAGGAGCCAAGAGATAACACATTTGAATTTTTATTTTTTCGGCTGTAAACATATTTTACAATCGTTTTCTATTGTTTCTATAATAACAACATAATTGTTGAATTGTTAACGTAAACTAATGTGAAATATTTGCAAACGTCGATTTTTAATGTCATATACTTTACGAAAATGCCGTTAAATGAGCGGTGAATGGCGACCTCACGGTAAATCTATTGGGATTTTTTCGAAGAATCTTGACATTTTTCAAAAGATTTTTTTAAGATAGATATAAAAGAACTCTCAAGGGATTCTTCACAGATTTCTCCAGGAATCCTTTTAAGGCTCAAGCATTCGTCATCATTTTTCGGTAAAAGAAAAGCAGTTTTTTCGTTGTATATCAAAACAATCACCACGAAAATGTATTCACTGTATTACATTCCTCATGTGGAATGCAGTGAATCCATTTTCGTTGCAAAAATGTTTGATTTGAACGAAAAAACTGCTTTCAAATGTTTGATGATGACAATGATTTCAATGACGAATGGTTCAACGTTAAGAGTTCCTTCAAAAGTGCCTCAAAAATCTCTTCCAATGAGTTTTTACAAGGAGTTCCTACAGAAGATTCTTCATGAAGTTCCTAAAGTTCTTCTAGAAGGTCTTCCTCCAGAAACTCTCTAAGAAGTTCCTTGAGGGATTTGGAGCTTCTCATAGAGTTTCATCAGGAATCATCCCTCAAGAAATGCCTCGATATATCAATCGGTTTCCTACATATTCTTACCGGAATTTTCCGGTAGCTAAAGAAATTCTTGAGAGAACTTGTAGAGAAATTTCTGGAGGAATTCTTTCTAGGATTTTTTTTTACAAAGAGTTCGTACAGAAGTTTCTACGAAAAGTGCTAAAGTTCTTCGAAAAGTGTTATTTCAGGAGCTCTCCAAGGAGAACCTCCAAGGGTTTTTTTAGGTTTCAAAGAATTAGATCACAATTATTCCTTATTGCTTATCGAAATCCTCAGGATATTTCGATTCGATTCTTCTGAAGCAAATCAAACGGTTTTAGGATTTTTTGAAGTGTTTTTTCGAAGATATGCTCGAAAAATATACCATATATCAGGTGTTATGAAAACCCAGATCGAATTCCTAAAACCATCTGCAGGAATTCTTTCAAGTTATTCTTAAGAAATTCCTCCAATAGCTTAGAAAGGAATTTGAAAGCTCTTTGAGGAATTCTTTACAAGTTGCTTCAAGCGTTGTTTTGGGAATTCTTCGGTTCCTGCAAGACTTCTAGGGATCCTGCTGGGAGTTTATTCAGCAGCTCTTCCAACCTCTATGTACTTCAGAAGGTTTTTAATAAACACTTATGATTATCTTTGAAAAACTATAAGGAAATATTCGAGAAGTTCTTAAAAGTGTTCTTCTCGTGGTTCTTCCTCTCAATCTCATCCGAAATAACTGCTGGATCTTCTCAAAGAGTTTCTCTCGGAGTTTCTGCAGCAGTTGCTCCAGAAATTCTTTCTGGTGTTCCAATTCCGCTAACGCAAATCAAACGATTTCCTTCAAATTTATGAAGGAATTTCAGAAATGTTCCGATTTTTTAAAGAATTTTCTGCATAATTCACAAATTAAATGAGTAGTTACCGTAGAAACTTTTGGAGATTCTTTTACAAGTTACTTTATGAATTTCTCCAAGATTTTTTTTTTCTGAAGTTCCTGCAAGAATTCTTCTTGGAATTGCTCTTGGAGTTTTTTAGCAGTTGCTCCAAGAGTTCCTCATCCTTCAAAAGTTCATCTAGAAACTCCTCCAAAAATTCTTGCAGGAATTCCTGCAGCTGCAGGTTCTTAAAAACCTTCACGCAGAAAAAAATATTTAAATCTCAAAAATAAAGTGCTTTGAATCAAAGAAAATAAACCATTGAACCACGGCTTAATACCATTTTGCTTTAAATCAAATACATTTTTTTATTAGTTTCAAAGCATTCTTTTCATTAATTTAACAATCACGCCTCCGCTGCACTGATCGTAGTTTCAAATACTTGTTGACTTTGAATCTATCACATCATTGCTTTGAAATGAAGTCATTTTGCAATTTCAAGGACTATATTTTTTGAAACAAGTATTCATGAACATAGATTCAAAAACAAAATATTTTTGTTTAAAAGAAAAAGCGAAATTGAATAGAAAACGTGAGTGAGAATCGAACACGGGAACTGCTATAGTATGCTCAATGATAGCGAGTTATCTTTCACGACCAGATCTGCTCTTGAAAATCTGAAGGTAAAAGTGAATCACCTTGCTCATTATCGGTCAGGGATGGAAAATGATGAAGATTGCAGCTGAGCAGACACAAACCAAAACAAACTTTACTCGTGAACAACAGGGGCCCGAGAATACTCGCACTTCTTTATTCGTGAGTCAACGAAGCTGGCAAGCACTCGCATGTGATTCGCGAAGCTTCGTGAGTTTTTGTGCAATTTGACGAAAAACGCATTTTAACGACTGACAGTACTGCTTTTCAGGAACAATGAAGCATACAGCATTAGTTTATGTTGGATAATCACTGGATTTGCTATTATAACCACAACAAAATGCACTTCCCGCACCTCCACTAGTTCTTCACGAATAAAAGCTCATGATTGTTTCTGTTTTTGTTTTGCTTCTTGCTCACGAAGCAGGCGGGTGCGAATTAACTCACACACTGTTTACTCACGGAGTCGTGAGTAAGCCTTGTGTTGGCTTTACACTCGCGAATTGCTTCATGAGGAGAGTAATTCCATCACTGTTATCGGTATTATGGATTCTCCAATATTGAATACAAAGATTTATGTTTTTGATTCAACAAACTTCGCGACTTAGAAACAAAGTCTTTTTAAATTTAATTCTAATTGTGTTATTTTCCTGCGCTTTCCAATCTAGCTTCCAATATTGGTAATATAAATTCCTCCAGGTCAGGAACACCTGGTGAAATTTAATAAAAGCACCAACTCCTGAAGGCTGGAGGATTTTGTAAAAGAACTTCTATCGAAATTCCTAATGGAATTGCTGAAAAATGTCCGGCTGAAATTCTTGAAGGAAATTTATATGTCGTTGGATCACAATTTTAATGTTATTGATATTACTTGCGTGTCTCTTCGCCCTACTTTCGAGTTTCAGCCAGCTTTAAACGCTATTCGATCACCGCAGCTACCTCCCATCCTGAAGATCATGTACCCCTAAAGAAACTCCTTGAGACGTTTGCATAGGAATTTCTTGGGAAATTCCTCAGGCAACACATAAATCAACTCTTGGAGGAAATTTTAAGGCTATTTTTCTCCTAAAGAAATTTCAATATAAATTTCTGAAAGAAATCTTTTTGGAAGTGATCTAAGAGAAATTCCATCAGAAACTCCTAGAGCAATGTTCGAAGTGGTAACTCCAAGGGGAACTCCTGCAATGATGGCATAATGCTTATTTGTCTTAATACACATTTTTCAAAGAATAGTGCATTTTGGTTATAGACCAGCGAGGTTTTCACCAATCTTTCAAAGGAGTTCTCCCTAGACGCTTGACTCATTTCTGCCGAGTTAATTTTCTATCAAGATTCTTAGCGGATTCGTGGGTCTTCTTGGAGTGGATTCCTGAGATTTTTATTGAATTCCTTCCGACACCAAAAGTGGATTTCTTGTATTAACCGTTTTACAAGACGACAACAGTGTTAATATTGGTATTGATAACCACGCATTAAAGACTTCACTTCCTGTCAAATTTTCATTCATTTTTTTATATTTTTATTTATGGGGTCTGTGTCATTTGGCATAAGGTGACTTGGCATAAAGACATTTGGCATAACGGTCATTTGGCATAACAAAGAAGGGTGCATTTCGATTATGCCAAATGCCTATTATGCCAAATGACCGTTATGCCAAATGACCGTTATGCCAAACGGCCTTATGCCAAATGACTTTATGCCAAATGTCCTGCTCCTCTAACGGGTCTGTGTCATTTGGCATAAGGCTGTTTGGCATAAGGTCACCTGGCATAAAGACATATGGCATAACGGTCAGTTGGCATAATGGAGACTTGGCATAATAAAGAAGGTTGCATTTCGATTATGCCAAATAACCGTTATGCCAAGTGACCTTATGCCAAACGACCTTATGCCAAATAACTTTATGCCAAATGTCCCGCTTCCGTGATTTCTCATATAAAAAGTAGCGGGATCTACCCTGTTTGGCACAATGGTCATTTATGTAAATTGTTTTGGTTGACAATATTTAGCTGCAAGCATATTTCACCACGACTCTTATGGCAAGTGATTTTATGCTATCATATGAATGTATGCCAAGCGTGTTTGTTTATGCCAAATGTCATTTATTCTTCTTTATGGCTCTGCGTTCCCACTAGAATTTGGCCCGCCTCTCTTCAACTTTGTATTCTTTGAGCACTTTCACAGATATAGCGCATTTAGTTCACCACTGGACTATCGCACTAGTTTTCACGAGTGCGAAAACGCTAATAAAAGTGCGCGATTGCATCAAATCAACTCGGTGTCTTCAGAGCACTTGTTCACCATAGATTGAAGAATTAGTGCGCCGAAGACATCAACCTGATTTGATGCAATCGCGCACTTTTATTTACGTTTTCGCACTATAGAAGTCGCAGTTCGCAGTCCAGTGGTGAACTAAATGCGGTATATTAATTAAAGCACTTTCCCTGCCATGCCATTGCATGAACTTTTATATTGTGAGGCAAGCACAATATTACTATGCCCAGAAAAGTCGAAATAGTTTCCGACAAAAACGGGAATCAAACTTTATCGAATGGCGATCCAAAGCCTTATCCACAAAAGTAACTGGATACGTTTCTTCAGAATTTTATGGAGAACGTGATATTGAAATGTTTGTCGGTTTTACTTCGGCATAGGACAGATCTCTTGAACGAAAGAGAATGTGTCTCTGATATAGGTCTTATGATTGTTTACCATTTTGCAGTTTTAGTCACTCGTGATATAAGAAAAAAGTGCTATCCGAAATGTTTATGTGCGTTTGTCGTTAGTGTAAGGATTGATAAGTGGAAATATAGGCAAAATCTAGAATTTGGTCCATAGCGAAGGGTATGTAAAAGCAATCTATAAGTTACATTTGTTTTAATTCTATGAGTTTGTTTATATTTTCATTTATCAACCACTGGACCATCTTGCTCTGCCCGAATGCAAATTCTGACTTCCCTTTTGTTAGGTATCAGAAAAGATACTTTTGTTCCTATTGTGATCGTCCCCATCGATTCCATGTGTTTCTTTGTGTGTCCCTTCCAACCATCCAAAGGTGCAGGGTATACCAAGTCGTCCCAAGCTAAATGAAAGCGTCTAACATGTGGTCTTCTCTCTCTCTCTTGTTATCTTCCAGACGCTGAGCTCCGTTTCCGCTGCAGTATCTGCTGGAAGGGCTTCAAGCATCCGATGTCGCTGACCCTGCACAAGGATCTGCACTCGGGCAAGACCAAGTGTCCAGTATGTTTGCGCTCGTTCTCCCGTAGTTACGACATGCGCATCCACTTGAGCAAGATTCATAAGATTACGCTGAAATTGGACGCCAAGCTAAACATTAAGAATGTGACCAACCTGAAGTAAGGAGGGGGGAAGTAGCTGCGCGCATGCTCCCGATATAGGGTGGCATGCGGGCGTGTGTGCGAGATTGAAGTGTTCTTTCTATGTCTCTGTACTCTGTTCGGGGCGAATGTTATATTGGTGTGTGCGGTGTTCTGTTCTAGTGATTCGTATGGGTTATCAATCTGGGTTCTTTTATGTGTAAGGCTCTCGGGTTGTCATAACTGTTATAAACTGTAGAAAGATATATTCGTTCAGTAATTTAAAGTTCTTACTCAGCTTTTCAATTAACATACTATTTACTCTTGTATGGACTTTTCGAATATCATCTTTGATTTAATGATATAATGTTTTGTACCACTCATTGGCGTAGCTAGCTTTTTCTTTTTTCTCACTCATACACCTCGAAAAACACGAGAAAGAGCGGGATGAAAGAGGGGGCCTCTCTCCCTCTTGTTTGTTTAGGAGAGTGAGTAAGAGGGAAGAAAAAGCTAGCCACGCCAAGGGTAGAATAAGGTCATTGGACATACAAACAGCTGGCATAATGGACACTTAGCATAAAAAGAAGGGTGCATTTGATTATGTCAAAAGTCCATTACAACAAATGACCATTACGCCAAATGATTTTATGGCAAATGACATTATGTCGAATTACCGGTTCCCTTAAAGAAGGATTATTTTTCTTGTTTATCATAGTTCCTCCTATCTAACATCTTTATGCTAAATGTTACACCCCCAACTTCTGTATGTACTTTAAGCAATCTGTGCCTTAATTAATTAAAAACTGTATCCGTATTATTCCTTTACGTGCCCCCCGTAAACGATCTCATATAATACTTAAAGAATGCATAACACAACAGTAGTTTCATCCTTTTGACAGTTGCGAATTTTAACACCACACGATCCACACCTTTACGACAGAGAACTACGTTGATGCAACGGCGCATACGATCACTAGAAGAGGACAACTTGAAAGTTTCAATAGACAACAAATGCTTCCTAGAAGCACCCAAAAAATGTTAAACATTTGAACTAGTTTTAGACTCTTTTTAGATTGTACAATTGTGGAAACGATGCTCTATTACTTAGGCTAGTTTTTACTTGATTTATTGTTTATTTTTGTATACATACAACAAGATACGCTGGACAAACACAGTGGACTGATGATGAAGATGTTTACAACAGGCTATTTATTGTAACGTTTACTTGTAAATAAGTAGAACAAATAAAAAGGAATTGAATTTATAAAAAAATCTTAGCTGCGTGTCCTCGAACTTCAATAGCAACTACATATCACCTAAAACATTTCTACTGAATGAGTTACAACACATGATTGATGTTGATTTATTACATAAATTTAAATAGGTGCCTATTTAATAATCGCTCGTGGAAATAACATATATGAGACATTATGAGTCCTGTCTGTATCTGAAGGCTTCCTTAGGATTTTCCAAACAATTGAAGAGGGACAATTTGTCTAAAGACGTCTGACATAAGCACCCTATGAATGTTATGTTCAAGCACTTTTATGCCATATGACCTTATGCCAAATGATGCAGACCCCCAAACAATAAAGATAACTATTGATTATTTCACAATACAATAGCGTAGTGCATAGGTTCCCAAACTTTCAGGTCGCGTTTTTTCGCGTAGTTTTCGCGACCCCCTTAGAAATTCCCTCATTGGATCTCTGTTACAGTTAAATATTTTACTGTCCCTTGCGACCCCCTGGATGAAGGCTGGCGACCCCCCTGGGGGTCACGACCCACAGTTTGGGAAACCATGGCGTAGTGCCTTATCACTGTTACATTGGTTCAACCTCATCTGGCATAATGGCCATTTGGTATAATGTAGTTTGACTTAACATGAAGAACGACCAATTTGAGAAGAAGGTGAATAACCCGGCAATGCCAAATAAGGCAATTGACATAAGGTCGTTTGACATAAAGACATTTGTCATAACTGAAACGCAGCCTTCTTTTTATGCCCAGCGTCCATTTCGCCAAATGTCTTCACACCAAGTGACCTTATGCCAAATGACTCAGATCCAGTTGTATACCAAACAAGGTAAACCCGATTACGCCAGAAATTACATAACTTTGGATCTATTTTCAACCTTTGCACTTGCTTTGAAACAGGGGAGCAGATTTCTAATTTATTTCTCGAAACATTAAAACGGTGTGATGCTCAAACCAAAGTGCTAAACAGTGCTCATAGTAAAAAGTGAAATAGCAAATTCTGTGACATAAACAATTCCATCCAGTATTTCTAGTTTCTATTTTGCTCAAACACTTCTCCGAATTAGATTACCTTATCAAAAGTTTCAAACACGTCACTAGTTTAGCTCGGAAATAGACGACGCGATTTGTTTCCCCTGGATCAAACAAAAAGTTTCACATATTTTGTTTCCGTTTTGAAGAAGAGAACCAAAAAAAAAACTGATAAAAATTTCTCGTTTCTTTTCTCTTTCTCGGCCGCCGCCTATTCCTATTCTCTTCTACTCTCTATTTCGCAGAAGTGTTTGAGCAAAAAATGAAACCGAAGAAGTACAAGTGCAAAGACTGCGACAAGAGCTTCGCCGCCTGGAAGTCGCTAACGATGCACAACCACATCCACAAGGGGCTCACCAAGTGCACGATCTGCGGAGCGGTACTCTCACGGACGGCCAACCTCAAGCGGCACATGAAGCTGAAGCACGAACGGGTGGAGGGGTCGTTCAAGACGGAAGACCAGAGCGGCGGCATCTCCCAGACGGGCTGAGGCCAGCAGCAGCCCGTCGTACATGTTCTAATTAAATTGTAGAGTTAAGTCGTTTAATATTACTGGAGAAGATACTAAAATGAAAATATAATTGTGTAATACAATATGTGAAATGAAATTGCATGTACTGTTCTTTCTTTACTTTTCACAAAACTTGCAGGGTTCCTAATTTGGTGCATTTTCATCTTCTAATTAGTGGCAGATTTCGGATTTACCGGCGCCCTGACTACTTAAAATCCGTCTCAAGTCCTCGGTGGTGGATCAGGTCTACCCCGGTTGCGGTCCGATGCTCTCTGACTCTGGCCTTCATGCAACTTCCTTTGTTGCAGCTAGGACAGCGTCCAAAAGCAAAAATGGCATGACAGTGAATGAGCGTGACCAAATCGATACAGATACTTCCTGTAGCTGTAGCAGCCATGGTCGGACAGAAACTGCATCAGATGTATGTTCGCTTCTCCATACTTCCTATTTATGCGATGCATGGGTTCCAGTAAGTTCACCTGCTTTTTACCGCAATGTCCCACTCTTACTGCCACTACACTTGGAAAAAAATTTTCATTCCTTCTATGTGTCCGGGACATGGATTTTTGCAATGGGGGTAAACAAATGTTTTTCACTAGTACGACTCATACTTTTGATGAGGCACCATACAGCAGCGACTCATACAATTTAGAGCACATACTATTCATGTGCTAATTTGCCTGCGTAATCGGGTATTGGTTGCATATACTTTGGATGTGGTTTGGCACATGGATATTTTCCATTAAGTATGAGGCAATTTTCCTGAGTGTATACCACCGATATTTTCCGCTGGTATACACTCTGAAAAGTTTTCACGTCCAATCTACATGAAAAATCACGTGGACGCGATCTTGCACTCACTTTGCCCTTCTTACATGATTCATGTGACTGTTACGTAGAGCCACGCCAGAGTCACCTGGATTTCACGTACCAGTTACATGATTATCATGTGTGAAAAATTGAGTGGCTGCAGAAAGTTAGTACACAACATGGCGGTCATCATTGTTTACCTACTAGTTTTGCTCGTTTTGCTACTCGTTGATTTGATTTTCTCGGTAAAAATCGAAATTAAAAGGTATGTAATAGATAATAAATCATACACACAATTCAAAAATTAATATTTTAAAAAAGATGCTTCTTATTAACTGGTATTTGTTCTTAGAAATAAAGTGAAGCCATCGGACATACCTACTTGGAGCACAAACTCAGTCGACGCTGAAGCATGAACGATTTCAACAAAGGACTCAGTGAATAATTTGTTTTACCGATTTTTTGCAGTTTTTACGTATAATATAATATAATGTATTACATAATTGAAGGATAGCAAAAATAATGTGGCTTTTTTTTAGATTGTTTGAAAGAAATCAGCAAAAACATTCAAACAAGGCACTGCACCATCGCCGTAAAGTTCACATGATAATCATGTAACCGTGAGTTCCTCATTTGTGAGTGCCGCCACATGCTAGTCAGGTCATTGTTACATGAAAAGTTAGGTGGACGAAAACTACCAATGTTTTCATGTAACTTGGACGTGAAAACTTTTCAGAGTGTACCATGTCCTGTACCAATGTTCTGAGGAAAACGGATATAATTCCCGGTTGATGCTGGAAGTTTTCGTAATGGAAATTTCCTTGATTTTCTTGACCATAGAATGTTCGTGCCTACCGTACGACATACACGCAAAATGATCATTGGCTGAGGATGCTCTCAGTTCAGACCCGTTACAGTGTTCGTCGAACATTAAGCTGAGATGCCCAGTTAGGTTGGGACGTTACGCCAAGAAGAAGAAGACATTCCAAGTCCTGTATGTATGTATGTACAATCCATGTCCCACTGACCGGCAGTGCTTTCATGGAAGAAAAATGACTGCGCCTATTTTTAACTTGTATCCATAGATGCAAACACTTTTAGTCCTGGAGATGGAAGGTGATAGCTCTACTGTACGTCCAACGACCCATTTCAAGTATGACAGGGCTTCCACGTACATCTTGAGGTCGTTTTCTGAAACAGTAAGCCCCGCATTGTTGCATCCGGATATCAATTGGATATCTGAAATGCATTAACACTTCCTGATCCAAAAATTTGCATTTTGAAGAACAAGGGTAGATCTCCTAGATCTGTCAAGCCGACGATTCCAATAAGATGCTGCAAATTCCATGTGGACGACGTTTCTGAATTTGGAAGTTAAAGATTTCTCACAAGTTTCTTTCTATATTTTTACACGTATCGTGAGGTCGCCATTCACCGCTCATTTAACGGCATTTTCGTAAAGTATATGACATTAAAAATCGACGTTTGCGAATATTGCACTTTAATTTACGTTAACAACTCAACAATTATGTTGTTATTATAGAAAAAATATAAAACGATTGTAAAATATGTTTACAACCGAAAAAATAAAAATTCAAATGTGTTATCTCTTGGCTCCTATTACCGCACATACATCCATTTACCGCTCATAATGGATCCATTCATTTTTTCATGGAATCACAGAAAATATTCATTTATAAAAACAAAACTTTTATTTACCAAAGTATTGATGATTCATGACGTTCAGTTCATCCTGTTTTGTAAAAATGGAATCTTTAACCCTTTATAAGGCCGAGAAAACTAAAAGAGTTGTCAACGCATACTATTATGGAAATGATTATATACATGATTACATGTACAAAACATTTTTTGTTTGAAAGAAACTCACAAAAATCTAGGTGGCAATATAGTTGCCACTGCCCGTTTGGGCCAGAAACGCTGGTGGCAATATAGTTGCCACTGCCCGTTAACCCCAAAAACGAGCTTTTGAGGTGGCAATGTAGTTGCCACTGCCCGTTTAGGCCACCAGCGCTGGTGGCAATATTCTTGCCACTGCCCGTTTAGGGTACTTTTCTTCTTTTGACTTCGACAAAAAGCCGGAAAAGAGATTTTAGAATGGATTGGGGCTTAACCCATAATATAAACTGTGTAGTTCAGCTCATGTCAACCCAGAATTTGATTATTTCTTAAAATATTTACCAAATCTATAATTTTACAATAAGTTCGAGCTAATTTTCTTCACGCGGTCAAAATTAGCCATTTTTAGACTACAAATGGCTCCTAAATTGTTGTTAAAGCTTAGTTTAGTACCAAAAAAATACCAGGTGTTAGGAAGTCAGTCGCGCTCGGAACCAGAACACCATATCGACAGCAGCATTATTTCACGCAGCTTCAATACTGCAAATTCAATGAGCTTTATTATATTATATTAAATTACATTTCATTCAAACTTACAATCTAGTATTCCTTCACGAGACAGACAGGTCACCTAACCGCAGTGCAGTTCCTACCGGGATCACTGATTGAACAACACTGCCTATTCGATTGTTTATAGGTAGCGCCGGCGCTTGCAGTTCGCAACCTTGCTTCAGTGTTGCCGGTTTCACCAAGCACCAAACGTACCACTATCTGTTCGCAACACCAGGCGTTGTTATTAGTCCAAATTTTGCGTGAACAAAAAAAAAAGTTCGAAATAAATTGTTATAAAACAGAAAAAAATACAAACAGTAGGTGGCAATATAGTTGCCACTGCCTTATAAAGGGTTAACGGGTTTTACCTGTTGGATATTTCTTCCGCTGTTTGCCCTGAACAGTTCCCATGTTGTCCTGCAGCGTAGTGTAAGAAATATTTTTTGAGAACGTGATTTCTGGTACACCCATATAAAAACTTGGTGAAATGCAAGTTTTTTAATGTGGCAGCATGTTACATTCACTTTTGTTACGATACTTTACTAACATTTGATCATTTTTGTATGATTGGCCCAAAATAAGCGGTGAATGGGGCATGAGCGGTGAATGGTGACCTCACGGTACTTTTTAGTATCCCTTTTTAAATTCTTCCGGATTCCTACCAGTATTTTTCCAAGATTCGAACACTTCTTGCTGAGATTCTGACAGATTTCTCCTGAAGTTTTTCACTAGGACCCTACATATTTTTCTTCCAGTGTTTTCCTGGTATTGCTCCCAAAGCCCCACGTGGTATTCATCATACCTTTTGTCCAAAAACATCTTTGTTCTGAGGCCTCCAACAAGAGCTTCCCTAAGGATTCCTTTTTCTTCCAGAGTTGCTGGGATTTCTGCTAGTGCTCGTCTAAGGATTTCTTAAGAAGTTTCTCATGAATTTTCTGTAGGAGTTCCTCCTGGGATTTTGTTTTTCCTGTAATTTCATCAAGAAATGTTAGTAGTTTTTTCCCTTTATTTCAACAGCAGTTTCAGCTGGAATATTTCCCAAATGTTCTCTCAGGATTTATTTTGAAGTTTCACCAGAGAATTCTCTCGGAGTTTCTTCCGGGACCTTTCTTAGAAAAATCCTTCCGGTGTTGATCTTGGGATGTTTCGAAGCGTTTTACCCTTCTTACACCCATAAGAAGGGTATAAATACCGCTTGGAAAACCGGCTTTCGATCCGAGGCCCGCAGGGCCGAGTCACATATACCAAGGGGCCGTTCATAAACCACGTAGACTTTTTGGGGGGAGGGGGGGATCTGGTCAAAGTCTACGCTCCATACAAATTTCAAAATTTTTGTATGGACAGATGTCTACGAGGGGGGAGGGGGGTCTAAGATGGCCGAATTTTGGTCTACGTGGTTTATGAACAGCCCCCAATCAACTCAGCTCGACGAATTGAGCAAATGTCTGTATGTGCGTGTGTGTGTGTGTATGTATGTTACAAAAATATGTCACTGTTCTCAGCCGTCTGTTGACCGATTTGAGTTCTCTTGGAAGCAAATGAAAGCTACTACATCCTAGTAGAACGCTATTGAATTTTATTTTGATTGGACGTTCGGTTACCGAGATATCTTTCAAAGAGTGCTAGGGAGTAGTACAACTTAATTATTTTAGATATTTTTGACAAAGTGTATCACCATAAATTTATCAACCGATTCGGGTTCCTAAGGCCCGAAACGAAAGCTACTGCATCTTAGAAGAACACTTTTGAATTTCATTCCGATTGGACATTTTGTAGCCGAGATATCTTTCGGGGAGTACTTTGGAGTAATACAACTTAACTTTTTAAGAGGTCTTTGACAAAATGCTTCATAATAAATGAATCAGCCGTGTGTCAATCGATTTGAGTTCTCTCAGCATCAAATGAAAGCTACAGCATCCTAGTAGTATGCTATTAAATTTCATGCCGTTTGGACATTTTGTTTCCGAGATATCTTTCCACGAGTACTAAGGAGTAATGAAATTTACGCTTTTGAGAGATTTTTGATAAAATGTATCATAATAAATTTCTCAGCCGTCTGTCAACAGATTTTTTATGTAGATTTTTATGTAGGAAAAGCCTTTTTTACCCTTCTTACACCCATAAGAAGGGTATAAATATCGCTCGAAAAACCGACTTTCGATCCGAGGCCCGGAGGGCCGAGTCTCATATACCAATGAACTCAGCTCGACGAACTGAGCAAATGTCTGTGTGTGTGTGTGTGTGTGTGTGTGTGTGTGTGTGTGTGTGTGTGTGTGTGTGTGTGTGTGTGTGTGTGTGTGTGTGTGTGTGTATGTGTGTGTGTGTGTGTGTGTGTTTTTTTTTCCTTCTAAACCATAGGGGGATAATCTGCTCAACAGACACCCTAACAGAAGGTTAGGGTAGTGTAGGTCTGACAGGCCGTCTTCTACAACAAAAGTAAAATCCAGGACTACTCTCTCCTCGTACCCACTAAACCATTCCTATGGTCGCCAAACCCTACGTCTCTCCGGAACCACCAAGAAGGTATTGCTTCAGAGAGGGGCTAGTGCACATCGCACCCACAAGGTTAGCTGCGTAGCCTGCAGCAACGAGCATCGATGACTCGCTTTGGAGAGTCCATCACGGTAGCATGCTGGCGCTTAGCCAGTTTCCCGAGTGGTCCTCGCCACTCCCTTTGTCCTCGGAAGGCGGGCAGGGTCAACCCCGCCCGCGCCCTACTGCTG
Source organism: Aedes albopictus (assembly GCF_035046485.1). Classification (NCBI taxonomy): domain Eukaryota; kingdom Metazoa; phylum Arthropoda; class Insecta; order Diptera; family Culicidae; genus Aedes; species Aedes albopictus. Next base: position 111,593,765 of record NC_085136.1, on the reverse strand, counting down.
AGCGGACATCAAGAACTGATGCCCACGTGCAACCCGATCTGACCTGCCCGTAAGGAAGGGTATCACTACCCTTCAGGCCCTATCAGATGCACCCGTAGGTTGCAGACAGCAGGATCTCACCTACCCCGACCCTTGCCGGGGACCCCTTTCCAACCGCGGGCTCGGATCCAACCCAGTAGACCAACGCCACGACAGCACCACTACCGGGACTTCCTCTCCGCGGCCACTTAATCGTTGTAAGGGTCGATCTCGACCGCAGGGCACCGGTATGACCTACGAAGCCGACTCCGAACCCCTGGACCACCTCTTGTACTGCATCTGGACTAGCCATTCTCCGAGTCCACGCGCCACCTCCTCTGTAGCTCCCAGACGATGTGGGTAATAGCCGTTGAAACGGTGTGTGTGTGTGTGTGTGTGTGTGTGTGTGTGTGTGTGTGTGTGTGTGTGTGTGTGTGTGTGTGTGTGTGTGTGTGTGTGTGTGTGTGTGTGTGTGTGTGTGTGTGTGTGTGTGTGTGTGTGTGTGTGTGTGTGTGTGTTTTGTGTATGTGTATGTGTGTGTGTGTGTATGTGCGTTACAAAAAAAAAGTCACGCACGTTTCTCAGCCGTCTACCAACCGATTTGAGTTCTCTTGGAAGCAAATGAAAGCTACTACATCCTAGTAGAACGCTATTGATTTTTTTTTCGATTGGACGTTTGGTTACCGAGATATCTCTCGAAGAGTACTTATGAGTCATATATCTAAACTTTTTAAGATTTTTGACCAAGTGTATCATAATAAATAATTTGGCCGTTTATCGATCGATTTGGGTTCTCTTGGCACCAAATGAAAGCTACAGCATCCTAGTAGATCGCCCAGAATTTTGATTGGACATTTGGTTACAGAGATATCTTTCGAAGAGTACTTAGGATTTATACAACTGACTAAACCTTTTGAGATTTTTGACCAAGTGTATCATAATAAATATTCTGGCCGTCTGTCAACCGCGGTTCTCCTGGCACCAAATGAAAGCTACAACATTCTAGTAGAACCCTATACAATTTTATTAGGATTGGACATTTGGTCACCGACGAACCGACGTGACAGTGGTGATTCAAAACTGTCCCCCCCCCCCCAATTTAACGGTCGACCAGCGAGCCGAGCGAACGCTTCTGTCAAATCAGCGCAGACGCGAACCTCTTCCTATATGAATACACGGGGGTTTGGAGACAAGCTATCAAAACAACGCGAACTGTTATAGAGGAGGCGGTAGTGTTCGGCTATTTTTCATCATGGCGTCGGGGACAACAAATTTGAATTTATTTGTTCTAGCTGTTACGTCGGTTCGTCGGTGATTTGGTTACCGAGATATCTTTCAAAGAGTGCTTGGGAGTAAGGTTAACTTTTTAAGAGATTTTTGACCAAGGGTACCATAATAAATATCTCAGCTGTCTGTCAACCGATTTGGGTTCTCTAAGCACCAAATGAAAGCTACAATATCCTTGTATAAGGCCCTGAAATTTTATTTCGATTCGACATTTGATTACTGAGATATTTTACGAAGAGTATTTCTATAAATTCTTTTTTATTAATCTATTCACTTACTTGATATCTTGCATTAGTTTTTGACCAGTCTATCGGAAATTATTTTTCAATAAATAATGCTGACCTCATACAAAGTATATACTAGCAGCCTAGCAGGTTATTGTTTTCAACAAAATTATAAATAACAAATTACAAATACACAGGAATTTTATGAAAACTAACTATATGTTAAATGAAAGCTTTGAATTTATATATTGTGAGAAAAATGCAAGAACCGGACAGCCAAAATAACTAGCTAATGTCAAAACTGATTAACTTATTAGATATATCATTTTTGTCCTTTCTACACCATAACCATGAATACCAAGTACGTCGGAGCTAATTTGACCGACTGATTAAGAGATATTAGACAAAGTGTATCTCGCTGATTTTCTTACCCATTTGTTAATCGATTCAAGATCTTTTGGCAGTTAATAAAAGATACAATATTCCAGAATATGTAAGCATTTTTTTTACATTCCATACAAGATTCTAGGAGGTGTCTGGCATTTCTGGTAGTTTAGTCCATGGTCCATGATGCTATTTTGGAAACCAATCCACTAGATGTCAGATCCACAATATTTTCTAGAACTTTTGGCCAATCACACAAAAAAAATATGTTAAATACTAATAATACAACAATAGTTTTAATAAGTGTAAGAAGGGTTCTGTTCGCCATAGGTGGATTAAATCGTTTTTTTTTATATAAGTGTGAGCCACCCTACTTCACATGCAAATTGGACAACATTTATAGTGAACTTTTAACCCTTATATGGCCGACAGGGTATCCGGGTACCCAGCGCCCATTTAAAAATCACGGTGTAGAAAAAAAGCAAAAAGTTTATCGGACACATAACGGTTAAGTAACCTTTGTGAAAATCGTCATCCCTACTAACAAGAACTCCTTCGTGCAGCCTTTGGTGGAGACGTGCGGTAAACGCTAACTTTCACATAACTAAGGTTGTTACTAACATTCCTTCTCTCTCCCAACCTGACTGCAAAGGACGTGGCCAGCGCCGTCATTGTACCTCTATACAGAGCCTCTGAAGCGTGTACAGTGAGAATGTTGACCACTCCCAGTCAATTATTCAGTTGATTCATTGTGCAACTGTCATTGGTTCGGGTCAATCACGGAGTGGCAACCATAGATATGTGCAGTCAGTCTAAGCTAAGCTAAGCTTTTGTAAGAAGTGAGCATCCATGAAAACAAAAAGAACAGAATCAATCGGTACCTTAATCGCTTGTTTTCGAATAGGATGAATATGGGAGCGTCGAGCGTGAGATTACTGATGGCACACATACCCTATTGCATATTAAGTCTGGTTCATGCTGGTCTTTCTTATCATGTTGCGAAAAAAATCCTTCATTTCTCGCGCATTTTCGGTCGGTTTTGTTGTTCTAGAAGCTAGTCGTAGTCGTCATTTACCGAAATACACCAAGAGATCATCAGAATATTGGTCGTATTTCCCGGAATAATCCGAAGAGAAAATCGATTATTAGAAATCGATCATTGTAGATACGCCTGTATGATTCTAAGCGCGAGATTTGTGTAACCTGAATCAGTATCAGATATCCCATCAACTACAAATCTAGAGGCTTTGGCCCCTAATTATATTATAAAATATGTGTCGCTGTATGCCGAAAAGTTTATCAGAGCTGACAAAGATACATTTTTTTTAAAAGAAAGAGTAAACAAAGAAAGTACAAGTTGTGAACAGAATTAATTCAAAACCAACCAGGAATTGCAATACTTCCAAACTAAATTTTCCTACTTCCTTTGCACTGAGCACTATTTCACTGTTATTCCAAAGCAAGCCCACTGCAAATGTTGCTCAATTTAAAAATTACCTAGTCACTCGAATAAGCTCCAACTTTCTTTCTCTGTTTTCTCTTTCTACTTTTAGATATTGTAAGTACGAACAAATGGTCCCAATGTCAGATCTGTAAATTGGTCATAACCTCGGTCAATCTGTGGCGACATATGCGCACGCAACACACCAACCAAGAACCGCAAAAATGTAACCGATGCAATAAGCAGTTCAAGAACAAGTACAGTTTGCGCGAACATGTGCGCATGGCTCACGAAAATAAGCAACAACAGCACCAGCAGCCACATCATTCGGATTCGCACCAAGAGGAACTCGGCACGGGGGGTGGAGGTGGCCTATCGCCACGAACCAGTTCCATTTCCATTGGGTCGGTGCTGGAGGGGAACAGTCCCGGGGAATCGGTCGATGCACCGGCCACGTCCGTCGGGCTAAGTGTGCTGTCCGAAGCGCACCTGGCTGCAGCATCGACTATGAAACTTTTCTGATTTTAGGCTTCGCTTCGCTAAGAAGTGAATGCTTGTGTGTAAGATATTTTGGAAAGTACAAAGAGTGCATCAATTAGTAGGTAGTAGGTGATCTTCCCCAGATCATACTGTGTCCATGAGTTTTGGAGTATTATTTCCAGCTGCTAGTCAAACTGAATATTATGAAATATTTGTTAACACAACTTCGTGCTCTCTAACGAACGAATCTATGCGTATGCAAAATAAGTACATAACAACCAGTGATGTGATGTATTTTAAAGTGTTATTGCTATGTATTAAGAAGGATGTATAGGATAAGTAATAAATTATTATAAAACATTAGTACTGTTTATGATATTTGAATGAATGATGAAATCATAATGTTGAAATTCTGCTTTGTAGAAGAACATTTGTAGAATATGACTAATGTTGTTATCAGGACTTTGCGCATAAATGTATGATTGGCATTGGGAAATTGTGCTTTCGTGACGATGATTTCAATCGTAATTTGTTCCGAATGATACGCCTGTTTGTCTGCGATTTGGGTTTCCCAGGACTTCTTCAATCACGTTTGCGGCCTCCCACGATGTCACTGACCTCTACATACCTGGTTCTCGCTGAGTATTTGTTCTCGTTTTTCTTTCTTCCAACATTTGCACTACGTGTCAAGCCCACTGCAGTCTGTCGTATTTTATTCATTTCACCATATTACGCTTCATTCTCATGTATCCTGAGCACCTCTGGGGTACATAAGGCCAATGTAAAAGATCCCCATCCTGGGCGGCTGTTCGCTTTAGCCTTGACCTGGACCCAGGTCAGATTCCTATCGACTTCTGTTGGTGGCAGTAGCTCCTCTATGGAGCCACCAAATGTTGGTGGCACACAGTGGTCAAGATTTGAAAATACGTGGCAAAAACTGTCAAATCATACTAGTCAGCGAGTTTTAGCCTGAATGAATATAACTGAAACATCATTGACATAAGCGTAACTAGGTCATAGCTCTAGGGGGGGGGGGGGCAAGGCCATGTCGATATTGATGTTTTATACTAAAAAGAAACTGTTTGCCTGAATTGCGTGATTTTTTTTCGAAATGGATTATTCTGGAGGGGGCCAGGCCCCCCCTGGCCACCCCTATTTACGCCAATGATCATTGAGCTCTCAATTTCATATTATTGGCATTTTCATTATTTGTCAATTTCTTCGAATGAATTTCGAACTAAATTGCTGTTTTTCATTGACCGACAATTGGAAAGTTCAGCGCCCACCAGCTGACGAACGAAAATGGCCTACGCCTCATCGATTTCGCCGCCTCCAAGAACATGGCCATTCGTAGCACCTTCCAGCACAGCCTCCCGTATCGTTACACCTGGAGATCACCACAACAAACGGAATCGCAAATCGACCACGTTCTGATTGATGGACGGCACTTCTCCGACATTATCGACGTCAGGACCTATCGTGGCGCTAATATCGACTCTGATCACTACCTGGTGATGGTTAAACTGCGCCCAAAACTCTCCGTTATTAACAATGTACAGTACCGGCGGCCGCCCCGGTACGATCTAGAGCGACTGAAGCAACCGGATGTCGCCACCGCATACGCGCAGAATCTCGAGGCAGCGTTGCCGGACGAGGGTGTGCTCGATGTGGCCCCTCTAGAGGACTGCTGGAGTACAGTCAAAGCAGCCATCAACAACGCAGCCGAGAGCACTATCGGGTATGTAGAACGGAGTCGACGAAACGATTGGTTCGACGAGGAGTGCAGAGCGGTTCTGGAGGAGAAGGATGCAGCGCGGGCGGTAATGCTGCAGCATGGAACCCGACAGAATGTGGAGCGATACAGACAGAAGCGGAAGCAGCAGACCCGTCTCTTCCGGGAGAAAAAGCGCTGCCTGGAAGAAGCGGAGTGCGAGGAAATGGAACTGCTGTGCCGTTCACAGGAAACACGGAAGTTCTATCAGAAGCTCAACGCATCCCGCAAAGGCTACGTGCCGCAAGCCGAAATCTGCAGGGATAAGGATGGGAGCCTCCTGACGGACAAACGTGAGGTGATCGAAAGGTGGAAGCAGCACTTCGACGAGCACCTGAATGGCGAAGAGAATGTAGGCACGGAGGACCAAGGCAGCGGAGGAAATGACTATGTTGGTGCAGCAGAGGACGGGAACGAACCAACTCCCACGCTGAGGGAAGTTAAGGATGCCATCCACCAGCTCAAAAACAACAAAGCGGCTGGTAAGGACGGTATCGCAGCAGAACTCATCAAGATGGGCCCGGAAAAGTTGGCCACCTGTCTGCACCAGTTAGTAGTCAAGATCTGGGAAACCGAACAGCTACCGGAGGAGTGGAAGGAAGGGATAATCTGTCCCATCCACAAGAAAGGCGACAAGTTAATGTGTGAGAACTTTCGAGCGATCACCATTTTAAACGCCGCCTACAAAGTGCTATCCCAGATCATCTTCCGTCGTCTCTCACCTAAAGTAAATGAGTTCGTGGGAAGTTACCAAGCCGGTTTCATCGACGGCCGGTCGACAACGGACCAGATCTTCACCGTACGGCAAATCCTCCAGAAATGCCGTGAATACCAGGTCCCAACGCATCACCTGTTCATCGACTTCAAAGCGGCATACGACAGTATCGACCGCACAGAGCTATGGAAAATTATGGACGAGAACAGCTTTCCCGGGAAGCTGACTAGACTGATAAGAGCAACGATGGACGGTGTGCAGAACAGCGTAAGGATTTCGGGTGAACTATCCAGTTCATTTGAATCTCGACGGGGACTACGACAAGGTGATGGACCTTCCTGCCTACTATTCAACATCGCCCTGGAAGGTGTTATGCGACGAGCCGGCCTCAACAGCCGGGGTACGATCTTCACGAAATCCAGCCAATTTGTCTGTTTTGCGGATGACATGGATATTATTGCTAGAACATTTGGAACGGTGGCAGAACAGTACACCCGCCTGAAACGTGAAGCAGCAAAGGTCGGATTGGTGGTGAATGCGGCTAAGACAAAGTACATGCTGGTAGGTGGGACTGAGCGAGACAGGACAAGCCTTGGCAGCAATGTTACGATAGACGGGGATACTTTCGAGGTGGTAGAAGAATTCGTCTACCTCGGTTCCTTGCTAACGGCTGACAATAACGTGAGCCGTGAAATACGAAGGCGCATCATCAGTGGAAGTCGTGCCTACTATGGGCTCCAGAAGAAACTGCGGTCAAAAAAGATTCACCCCCGCACCAAATGTACCATGTACATGACGTTAATAAGACCGGTGGTTCTCTACGGACACGAGACATGGACGATGCTCGAGGAGGACCAGCAAGCACTCGGAGTTTTCGAGCGACGGGTGCTAAGGACGATCTTCGGCGGCGTGCAGGAGAACGGTGTGTGGCGGAGAAGGATGAACCACGAGCTCGCTGCACTTTACGGCGAACCCAGCATCCAGAAAGTGGCCAAAGCCGGAAGGATACGATGGGCAGGGCATGTTGCAAGAATGCCGGACAACAACCCTGCAAAGTTGGTGTTTGCTAACCATCCGGTTGGTACAAGAAGGCGTGGAGCGCAGAGAGCACGATGGGCGGACCAGGTGGAGCGTGATCTGGCGAGTGTTGGGCGTGACCGACGTTGGAGAGCTGCAGCTGCAAATCGAATATTATGGCGGCAAATTGTTGATTCAGTACTATCATGAATTTGATGTTAACTAAATAAATGAATGCTGTTTTTCATACAATTTGGCTACACACATATCATTATGGCGCTAATGTTTTGGCAGCTCTTGGCAGCTGCTGTTTTCTTTAATCAATTCTGCATACTGCGTTTGAACCGAATATCTGCGCGGGGGTAGCTGGGAGCGATTTGTCAGACACTTTGAAGTTGAAATATAAGAATTTCTCGTACTTATAATACGTGATGTTAATTTTGAAGCCAAAATTGTTATTTTGATCTCTTTTTCCACTGCAGGTGCCTAATATACACAAGAACTTACGAATAAACTACTGGAAGCCATTGAATTACTTATATTATTAGACTTTTGTAGTGGTTGAACTTGCTTGAGTTTTTTTTATCAAAAAATCAGCAATTTTCCCATTTAGCGCTGTAAAAAGTTACAAAATCATAATTTCCAATTTATTTAAAATACAGTTAACGCTTCTGATATTGTAGATGAATGATCGATATACTGAAACTCATTTAAGAGGTGTTCAAAAATTGAGTTTTTGCCAGCTTTTTTCAAAATTCGACCATTGTGTGGCAGCACAATCTTCCAATTGGCAGCACGATTTTTGTGGCGTTCCTCTTGCGGTAGGACTAGACCAAATACTTACTGAATCTAGCCGCACTCTTGTCAACGGCTTTCTCGATGATTAATCGACGATGATCAGAATGCCGAAACCCACAGTCGTTTCGCGGTACCGTTGCGAAGGGATACGGTATTGCAGTGCTTCTCAAACTGTGCGCCGCGGCGCCCTGGTGCCGTGAACATCTCTCAGGTACGCCGCAGGCTCTTGGGCCAAAACACAAAGAACAAACTCTTATTATTGAAGGCAGCATATATTTTTAGCTGTTTTTGTATTGTTTTGTAAAACTAGTATCACCTCAAACCCTTTTTTGTATTATTTTACTAATAGCACCACTATTGGTACATTTACCCTAGTTCAGGATCAAAGGAGTTTGAGTAGTAAAATAATACTTGACCACTTCGTATCGGAAGGTATCCAGCGTGGAGTCCAAAACACAACTGACTGTCGGTTTCATGATGCGGCTCGCTTGGTTAGGTGTAGGAAACGGTTGGAAAGAATTGTATGGATTCAAAAAAGAAAATGTTGACAAACACCACACCCTCTGTAGGCAAAGCGTTGCGGATGATTCGACCTTGGTTTATTGAACGTTGCTTAGGGATTGAAGCACACTAATTGTAAAAATTTAGCTCTGTGGCCATCTTGCCCCATATGACAAAAGATCTATGTCAAAAGTAGCATTTTTCAAATGAATTTATTTTGCATTTGTAGTGCAAAATAAAATGCTATTTTGTGTTAAGAAGATAGAAAAGACATGAAGCAAAGGAGATGAGTGTTAAATAGCCATATTCTAATGGAAATATATGCTCCCAAGGCGCCTAAGCTTAGGATGGCCATCTTGAGCATGAGCATGAGCATGAGATGACCGTACAATTCGTAGTTGCTACTCCGTTACTGACCAGAACAGTCAACATTGCACAGGGAACCAAATGGATGGGGCCTGGGTGTAGCTTTCCATCCTCAATGTGCAATTTTGAAGGCTCAAAACTTTATATTGTCAGTACCGGCACCGGCCACGTCCTTACGGTCATCGGGGAAGGGAAGGAATGTTGGTGTGACATCCGTTGCTACTAGAGACCGTGTGTACCTCCGCATCCCCACGGTTGTCACAGGAAGGACGTTTGTTGGTGGGAAGGGAAGGGATAGAAAGTTACAAAGATCTGGATTCACATTGGTAAGTGATGTGAGCTATGCAACCCTTGATATGATTTAGTCTTCCGCCAGCCGGCTGTCGGAAGAATACAATAATTTCATTGTATGTTTGTGTATTAAATTTAATTATATACCGGGTATGAATATTTTTTAAACCACGCTTATGCCGGATCAACTCGTAACAACGCACGTTTTAAGCTTATCGTTTCTCAGTCAGAAAATAAACTGTATGCAATTCCGTTTAGTGTTACTGCCAATGCTGAAAAACCGAAACCCGCGCCGTAGCTTTACGAGAAAACTGGACAACTAAACAACTAGAATCGTTGCTTTTGAGTTTCATCTATGTTCTTGTATTATTTTTTCGCGTTCCCGTGTTAAGATTGCGGATAATAAAACCGTTGTACATATTTATTATCCGAGAATGTTCGCAACGCGTAATATAAGTTGAAGGTGTGATGAACAGAAATACATTATCGTAAGTGTTCGAAAAAAAAACGAAATTATGGAACTCGGCACGAATAAATCGACGCGGAAAACGTGGTCTACTTGTCACTGTATCGTACGGTAATCTTGACCTTTCTAAAGAAAGAGATACTTCGCCGTTTTGATCGCTGATTGCCTGCTTGTAAATCTGAAATAGAAAAAAGTATTAAATTGTGATACGTTCTCCACTGTTATATTTTTGTAAATTGTTATTTATATATAGTTTAAATTTACCTCCATCCCTCTGAAACAAACGGTATATTAGCAGTGAAAAATAAATAGAATAAAAAAATAAATAAATAGTGTAAAAAAGTACACCAAATCTTGATCCTGGAATGTTCCTGCATTTAAATAAACCAGGCTGGAAAATAGCAAGATCAAAACTTGAAATGGTAGATCTTACACCGTAACGCACCATTCCAAGGTGATCTACCCACGTTACGGGTAACGATGGATAGGATGGCCATCTTGCCCCACAAACCCCTACTTCACGCTTTGCGTTTGTAACAACTTCCTTGATTTCCTTGATAAGGTTTTGTCTCCATGAGCCCATGGGTCTGCCTCTGTTGCGATGTTCTGTAGGATTCCAATCCAGTGCTTGCTTGCAGATTTCGTCTCCGCTCTTTCGTAGTTTGTGGCAGATCCACCTCCATCAACGTTCTCAAATTTCTGCTGATATCGGTTTCTGATGGCATGCATCGTCCATGCTTGCCAAGTATTCGAGATCCAGTTGTGAAACCTACTTCTCAACATCGTTCTGAAAGGTGCAATGCGACGAGTCGGGCTCAACAGCTGGGGTACGATTTTCACAAAATCCGGTCAATTGTCCGGTCAATGCTAGCCGTGAAATTCCAAGGCGTGTCTACTACGGGCTCCAGAAGAAGCTATGGTCTAAAAAGATCCACCCAAGCACCAAGTGTATCATGTACAAGACGCTAATAAGACCGGCGGTCCTCTACGGACACGGGACATGGACCATGCTCTAGGAGGACCTGCAAGCACTCGGAGTTTTCGAACGACGCGTGCTGAGGACGATCTTCGGCGGTGTGCAGGAGATAGGTGTGTGGCGAAGAAGGATGAACGATGAACCACGAGCTCGCTGCACTTCACGGCGAACCCAGCAGTGTGAAAGAAGGTGGCCAAAGCCGCAAGGATACAGTGGGCAGGGCATGTTCCAAGAATGCCGGACAACAACCCTGCAAAGTTAGTGTTTGCGAGTGATCCGGTTGAGCACAAGGAGGCGTGGAGCGCAGAGAGTACTATGGGCGGACCAGGCATTGGACGTTACCGAGGAAGGAGAGCGGCAGCCACGAACAGTGTATTATGGAGAAATATTGTTGATTCAGTTTTATCTTGAATTTGATGTAATACTAAATAGATGAATTAATGTATTGTGAGGCCACCAGGCCCGAATTATAAGCAGCTGCTGGAAAGCTTGATGAAAACCCATAGCTTCTGTGCGGTCTCTGCTGATACGCATAACGTTTCGCCGGCGTATAACAACACAGATTTCACTTTGGAATTGAAAATTCGATTTTTGTTGCTTTGACTGATCTGATTGGATCTCCATATATTTCATAAACTTCGACTGTAAAGTTGGAGAGGTTGTCCGTTTTGATATTTAGCGATTTGGCCTTTCTGTAGTTGATGATTAGACCCGCCGTAGAAAAGTGTTCGGCCAGGTCGTTGAGCACTGACACGTCGAGCATACTCTCTGCATGCCAGAACGCCAACGTTTAAGCTGGTCAGTTGGCTCGGTGAGTAACTGTCCAGTAGCGTCTTTCACTGGCATTCTCGGATTCGTCCTTGCTCCACTCAGGTGTCGTTAGCTGTCGTAGAGGAGGCGGATCCCGTCTGCAGCAGTGTTTCACTTCATTTTCTAGAGACGTAGGTATACTGTTAACGGGAGTCGTATTTAACTGCTCTAGTTCTCGTCCGCTCTATCGCGGCCTATGATTCTCTACGCTCCTCAATCTTCCACCAGTGATCCAATCTTTTCGCCAGGTCTCGCTGGTTTTAATACAGGCATTCTTGATGGCCGTCCACTGCTCATCTACGCTGCCACCTTCCGGAACGTCCGCAGGGTGTCTACTCAATTATGAAAATGAAATTCCCTGATATTTCCAGGTATTTGAAAATAATTCCAGGTTCAAGAAACTCGACTAAACTAAAGATGATTTCAGATTTCTACAAATTCGTGGAAACGCAACTTTTTGGGAAATTTCTGGTTCCAACTATAAGGACAACATATTCCCCCAGCAGCAGCACGAAATGATTTTCTGATGGAATTCTTAGAACGATCCTGGTGATACTTTTGGAGAATGTTTTCAATTTGATCAGAGAAAATAGGTAGAGAAGCGAAGAGTGAACAGCCGTCTGAACGGCAACACTTTTTCTGTTTTGATTTCGTAACTCGGATGTTGGCAACTACCGAAAAACAGATTAATCCACCTATCGAGGGTAGTGTCTTTCTCGTGTACTGCATTAGAAAATGATTTATGCTGTTGATTTATTAACAAGAAATCATCTAAAATGTATACCAAAAAGGATCAATTTTCGTCAATTTAAGGAATCAATGTTATTTACAGTAATATCCTTGCTATTTAACAATATTGGTAAAAAAATGTTTCGAATGATCGCAATACTTATCATGAATTATGCGACAATCGTCAAGGTTTGTTGATTTTGTTCGATAGGATACCAGTTTGACGGTTCGATAAGGGTTTTTTGGCTTCACACTCTTCGCTTCTCTACCTATTTTCTCTGAATTTGATGTAAATCTTGTTTATGAATTGCTGAAAGAATTTAGCAAGGAAAACAACAATAAATTACACTATATTTTTATAAAAGTTAAGCTTGGCCGTTCCAGCAGATAATCTACCGAGTAGTTCCTGAGCAAACTTTTTTAAATATTGTCAGAAACCTAAAAAAAATGCAGCTAACGCTTTTGAACAAATCGTCCAAGAAAGCCTTCACGCTTCAGTTATCCAGCAATTTACGAACGCTAGTGCCTGCCAAAATCATGCTCGCTTAAAGGTAGGGATACGACGATCTGACGTTTGGCGTGTGTCGTTTGAAAACTAGTCGTTAAGATCGATCATGAAATTATCGATCAGCTGTCAAACGACACAAGCCAAACGTCAGATCGTCATATCCCTAGCAGAAAGCGAACATGATTGTAGCGGCCATTAGCGCTCGTAAATTGCTGGATTGCGCACGAAGACCTTCGTTGGTTTCGCAGAAGAATCGCTCAAGTACTGTTGCGGCAGACTGTATGAGTTCATCTTTACACAATTCCCCCCCTATCTATTATAGGGTGGGGCGGGGCAAGATGGGTCACCTAAGGATGGATCACCATAACTTTGTAAATACAAATTGTATTGGTTTGTATTCGTCCGCTACTCTTTAATACACTAGTTAGCTATGCTAAAAGTCGATAAAAAGTTCATTAAATACAAAATATGATGTTAAACAAGCAGTTTTAAAAAGTGATCGATTTTGCGCCGTGAAAAAAAGGCGGGGCAAGATGGGTCACCTTTTAAGTAATTCACATTTTCTCAACGAAAAACGTCAAAATATAAGATTTGTTCCACATTCATATATGCTCCATATCCATACTGAGTAAACAAGAGCTACTAGTAAACATTTTATAAATTTATTTGGAATATAAAAAACTTTACGATTTGAGTGGTCCTAAAGCGACTTGAAAATCGATGTTTTCACTAAAAAATTATCATAATTTTATGTTATAATTTTGAGCGTTCATTCCGCTTGATTGAAGTCATTTATGAGACAGTCTTGTAATAAAAAATAAATAACTTTTGAATGCTCCAAAAATACGTTCAAAATTGAAGGTGACCCATCTTGCCCCGCGGCCGTTTATATGGAGATTATATGGAATGTATCGCATAAGAAAAATGGCTAAAAACCATTTTATTTTTTATTTCCAATGAGAGTGAATATTTTTTCAATCAATGCTTCAAACTTTTGTATATTCATGCTGATCATCTAACAAAATTATTAACATAATCAAAACATGAGTAATGCGCCCGAAAATGGCACTGATCCATCTAGCCCCGCCCCACCCTACCTCCACACTACACTACTACAACTTGAATAGTATACCACTTATATGTCTCATCATACCATCTCTGAATTCTATTAAATAAGTTAATGTAGAACTATCAAATCGTTCAGAACGCTACTCCTAAGCTCGTCCGAAAGAGTCCCTCTGTTAGCGCCAGTTCGTTCAGGTCTAAAACCCCATTCGTCCAAAGTTCATCGTTGTCGTCGCGCCGGCCAGATACGGTGTTTATTCTCAACAAATACAGTCATGACTCGCTGGTTGGGGGCTTAATAGTTGGGTGACTTTTTAGTTGGGGCCCCGTTAGTTGGGCTGTCAGCCAACTAAAAAGTACCTGGATGTCATAATTCAATGTCAAACTGAAAATGACAACCAATCTGTAATTCCGAGGGGTGAGCTAATGAGTTTTTGGTTTCTTAAACTTTACTAATAATCGAAAAGAATTTCTATTTCATATTTCTTTAAAAAAAAAAGAATATGTACAATTACTTCGAAACAAATGCAAAACATCGGTAATCTTTATTTTGTCGATCATTGAAAGCGTTTTGTGCTTGCTTTTGGTCCGGGTGGTTTCATAAACATCTATATTTTCACTTCACCGACTAAAAATGGGTGAAAATAATTATTTCCTGCATTGGCCATATATGTATCTTGCAAAACGTATCAGTATTGTTCTAAATGTGAAAAAATTGAAAAATTTTCCTTTTTGCTTCCAACCTAAACATGATTTAAAAAAAAACAATGCGCACGCCCCTTGTGCTGCTGTCACTTCACCCAACTAGCGAATCGAATTCGTTGGTTGGGTGGAGGTTGTGGCTCAACGAGCGGGTTCCGACTGTACATATTTTCCAGGAATTTCGCTAGATTCTTCTCTCCAGCGATTTCTCCTTTGGGGTTATGCACAAACCCCCCCCCCCTCCCCCCAATGTCACTTTTTTGTATGGAGCTTTAATATTTTTGTAAGAGTCGTCACGTTGTGCAAAACCCCCCTCCCCCCTAAGAGCGTGACAGTGGAGCGGACCTGGTGTGGTGGTTAGAGCACCAGACTATCACGCCGAGGACCTGGGATCGAATCCCACTCCCGACATACTCACAAAAATGTGGGTACTTCCTTCGGAAGGGAAGTAAAGCGTGGGTCCCGAGATGAACTAGCCTACGGTTAAAAATCTCGTTAATACAGACATAAAAAAAATAAGAGCGTGACGTAATTTGTGTACGACCCCTTTTATAAAAAATGGCTAGCAAAAATGATAGATATGTTTATAGACACTGTTGAAAATGCTTTGACATCCATGTGCACAACAGAACATGTGCTCGATGAACAAATTGAGTTTTGAATTATGAAAAGAAATCCACGTACTCCGGTGAGACTCGAACTCACGACACCCAATTCGCTAGACAGGCGTTTCTATTCCTTCAAGATACGGAGTCGCTCGACTATCTCCGTCGCCAGCAGGCCTAGAACTGAACTCGATTCCACAGTCGCACATGGTTATCTTCTTTTCACAATCCAAACCTCCTTCGGATGGGATTAGATGAACATCTAACACATACACTGTTGTGCACATGTATGTCAAAGCGGGAGAGCAAGTTATTTTTAATTGTCGAGAGCTTCGGGCACTGCCTCCTAATCACTTATTGGTATGACAATTAGTGTGCAGTCGGACTCTCGACGGGTCGGTCCTCGGCCGACCGATTACGGTAAGGTTGACCGTAGCACCTTACAAATGTCAATTTCTTGATTTTCCTTTGACTAACCAAGCCATGTGGGAAATTAATTGACATCAATTGAAAGCAGCACAACGGGAACCAGTTCGATATAGTACAATTGAAATAGAATACATTTAGGCGCTGTACAAAGTGTATATACAGCTTCCAATCGGAATCGCTCACGCAGTGCCCTAGTGGATAATAGTGCTGTAAATTAGGTTAAGTGATTGAAGAATAAAAAAAATTCAACGGTTATGTTATGTCAAAACAGCATTTTTACCAAAAGTATATGAATAAATATTGTTACAGGCGGACTATTTTCAAAATAAATATAAAAAATGTTGTAAATCAATAGTTTTGGTTGTCAATAGTTTCACTCTTGAAACAAGTAATTGGCAATCAGAATATACTAATAAGTTGGCAACCGTGTTCTAAAACTATTGCATTATGTTCATCGAAAATGGTTTCCTTCGAATACGTCAAAATTTGTGGAGATCAGAAGCAACTATTGCAAAAAAGAGAGTTGAAAATTCTTTCAAACATTGTTTAGAATCATTTATGAGTTGTTCTACAAACGTTTCAGAAATGGTCACAAAAATATTAAAATTCTTCCAGAAGTCATCTAGTTGATTTCGCTAGAAATACTAACATCCAATCCGCCAGGAGTTCCAATTGATCTGCGGGAGTTTCAGGATCTACGATTAAAATATATCTTTAAGCTCCTTCAGGTTTTTCCAAAATCTACAGGCAATTGCGAACTTGTTAGGCAAACCTCATTAAATTCTGCTTTATACAATTTAAGGCACTAAGCCAATATTTACGGCTGCAATAGATTGAAAGATTTGAAAATTTTAAATCATAACAATAAAAGCATGTCGATTCAGTTTTCCGAAATAGGTAAAACATAAAATAGGAGATTGCTGTGGAAAAATACAAGTTAGTAACAATAATATGTAACGAGCGGGTATTTAGTAGCGGCGCAGCCGAAATTTTTATGCGCTTTGAAGCATTTCTAACTGAAAATTTGTATTGAAATGATAAACCCAGAAATTCCATCATTGTCACCAGAATTCCCTGAGAATTCCAGGTCGAGTAAAATTTCCTGATAATTCCAGGTTTTTCCAGGTAGTAGACACCCTGGTCTGCTGCTCGGGTTCCAAGCTCAATGAATGCCAAGTTAAGTCAATGAACGATCTCTTCACAGGTGGATCTTTTAGTCGGCGTGTCTTGAATCGTCGTCCGAATATTTCCTTCTGCCGCTGGATCCGAGCAACGCGTAATCGGATCTCGCTGATTAGAAGCTGATAGTTAGACGCAATATCAGCGCTGCGTTGTCCAGAATATCAAGCAGGGACACTCCACTTATTCTCAAAGTACAATGTCACAACCCGTACGGACTGGGGTATTTGTTACACGGAAAGGATGGGAGATCTGGGAGTCATCGTTGGGTCAGTGATGCGATCCATGAATAGGGGTTATTTATAGTGTTCGTGAGGTGATATATTGTGTGGTGAATATGAAGGTCAAGCGGCACAGTTCACTTTGGTTGCATAACTTGCAGGCGTTATTTACACTGTGCTGTGAAAATTGGAAGGAAGGGAAACGACTTTTTCAAATCGTTTCCGGTTCTAGCGATGGCTATG
Organism: Aedes albopictus; assembly: GCF_035046485.1. NCBI lineage: Eukaryota > Metazoa > Arthropoda > Insecta > Diptera > Culicidae > Aedes > Aedes albopictus. The sequence goes on along the minus strand of NC_085136.1, from coordinate 111,576,539 downwards.
AACATATGAATATACATGAGTTATATATGTAGAGAAGAGAGAAAAAAATAGATAGAAAGATACAAAGAAGGAGGAAAGGGACGGGCCAGGGATTGAACCCAGGACCTACTGCATACGAATCAGAAGCGGTAGCCACTAGAGCACCGGGCCCGTCATTGTTCCAATACTTGTCCGTTGTTTCATACTAAAAGTCGATGCTCCATTGGGGAACAAATGCACAGAGAAGCAGTGAATTGGGTTTGAGACTAGCTAACCTTTCTCAATGTGCATAGTTCGAGAACTTCCTTACGGTTATTGTGGAAGGAAAGGGATGATTTTAGGACAACCGTTATTATAGAGCCTAAAAATGACTGTATCTTAACGATTGTCATAAAAAAGAATTTGTCTTGAAGTCTTCAAGGGTAGGGCACATGATCAATTTAGGAAACTGATCGAATAGTTATTATAGTTATACTTTCCTTACCGATCAGGCTAAGGCCGGGGTGGCCTCTGCTGTACATAGTAGCCGCCTCCATTCCACTCGGTCCATGGCTGTTTGTCTCCAGTTCCGCACTCTGCGTGGGGTCCGCAGATCGTCCTCCGCATGGTCGACCCACCTAGCTCGTTGCGCTCCACGTCTTCTTGTACCGGTCGGATGGCTTTCGAGAACCATTTTAGTCGGGTTGCTATCCGACATCCTGATGACGTGACCCGTGACGTGACCGTAGCCTTTCGATTTTCACGGTATGGACGATGGTTGGTTCTCTCAGCAGCTGATGCAGCTCGTGGTTCATTCGCCTTCTCCAAGTCCCGTCTTCCTTCTGCACTCCGCCGTAGATGGTACGCAACACCTTCCGTTCGAAAACTCCAAGGGCGCATTGGTCCTCTGCACGTAGGGTCCATGTTTCGTGCCCATAGAGGACGACCGGTCCTTAGTTATATAGTTATACGGTCTTCAATTTTCAACCAACTGAAATAATACTAATCGACTTAAGGTACCGAACCAGTCAATTTAACTTCACTTTCCTTCCTTATAATTCCAGTCTCAAACGTATCGGACACCACCGGCAAGCAGCTGCACACCTGTTCCGAGTGCCTCCGGCAGTTCTGCTCGATGAACGCCATGAAGCGGCACAAGCTGGCCAAACACAGCGACCACAAGGTGTCCTACAGCTGCGTGATGTGCAACGCGGTCTTCAAGACCAAGTGGTCCCTCTCGACGCACAAGAGCAAGTATCATCGTGACAAGGTAATGGTTCTCCCGGTTAAGACGGAACTCGAATCCGATAGTACACCTGCTTCTAAACCCACCACAGCCATAATCACCACCGTGACGGAGGGCGGTACAACGACGACGACTCAGACAGTTACGGTTCGCAAGCTGGGCCAGACCACGGTTACGCCGACGAATATCACCCGGAAGACCATTCAAATATCGGCCCGCGGTGGCGCCACCACATGAGGAAAGGTCAACCCGGTGGCACTGGCTGCTACTGCTGCTACTGCGGCCGGCAAGTCACCGGAAAAGAAACAACAAACTCCGAATGATAAGAAACCAGCTAAGACAACTAGTTCGTAAAAAAAAGTACGCAAACAACTCAAACGCGGCCTCCCAATCTGGTATTCCCGCGTGGTTTGTAAATAAGCCCAATTGATCGCTATGATATAATATTTCTGGGGAAGAAATTTAGGAAGACAAGATCATCATCAAAAAATAGATTTGCTTTGCTGCAAATCGTTTGACCATTCAATTCCCAGAAATTTGATCAAGAAAAAAAACGGTAAGTTTAAATTGTGAATGAATCCAAGTCTATGTGTGGTCCCCTAGGAATATTGCATATTGCAGAACTACATACATAGCACGTAATAAGAGTTAGTAGTGAGGCGACTTGGGGAAACTATTCTTCGTGCGCCGGATAGGAAACGTTTCTCAAAATACAAATCAGATATTTTTAAGTTGATGACTGTAGTAAAATGCTTGTGAATAAGAAACCTTTTGATAAGTGTGTTTGGTTGTACTTTCATTTGGAAAGATTATGTCCCTGAAGTCGACTTTTGCTCTACAACTTACCTTACCGGTCAGACTAAGGCCTGAGTGTCCTCTGTTGTACGTAGGTGTCGTCTCCACTCTCCATAGTTGTGTGTCTCCAGTTCTGCACTCTGCGGAGGGTCTGCAAAAATCGCCCTCCTCTTGATCGACCCACCCATTGTAGCCTCCCGATGTTCGCGGTGTGGACTATAGTTGGTTCTCTCAGCAACTGATGCAGCTCGTGGTATTCTTCTTCTCCAAGTCCCGTCTTCCATCTGCACTCCGCTGTAGATGGTACGCAACATCTTCCGTTCGAAAACTCCAAGAGCGCGTTGGTCCTCTGCACGTAGGGTCCATGATTCGTGCCCATAGAGGACGACCGGTCTAATCAGCGTTTTGTAGATAGTTAACTTCGTGTTACGGCGAACTTTATTTGATCGTATAGTTCTGTGGAGTCCAAAGTAAGCACGATTTCCTGCCACAATGCGCCTCTGAATTGCTCTGCTGGTGTCGTTGTCGGCGGTCACCAGTGAGCCCAAGTACACGAATTCTTCAACCGCCTCGATTTCATCACCTTCCATATAAATTCGGGATGGCGGGCGCGGTGATTCCTCCCTGGAGCTCTTTGCCATCATGTACTTTGTCTTCGACACATAATTGACTAATCCGATTCGCCTAGCTTCATTCTTTAGTCGGATGTACGTTTCCGCCATCGTCTCAAATTTACGAGCAATAATATCCTCCTCGTGTTTATCCCCGCTCTCATTGTTACACCTTCTAACGCAATGTTGAACAGCAAGCACGAAAAAACATCACCTTGCCGTAACCCTCTGCGAGATTCGAAGGGACTCGAGAGTGTCCCTGATACTCGAACTACGCACATCACTCGATCCATCGTTGCCTTAATCAATCGTATCAGTTTATCCGGGAATCCGTATTCGTGCATAATCTGCCATAGCTGTTTTCGATCGATTGTATCATACGCCGATTTGAAATCGATGAACAAGTGATGTGTGGGCACGTTGTATTCGCGGCATTTCTGCAACACCTGGCGGATGGCGAACATCTGGTCCGTTGTACCGCGTTCACCCATAAATCCAGCCTGATATTGCCCCACGAACTGTCTTGCAATCGGTGATAGACGATTTGAGAGAGTATCTTGTAGGCGGCGCTCAGTAGTGTGATCGCGCGATAGTTCACGCAATCCAACTTGTCGCCCTTTTTGTAGATGGGACACACGATACCTTTCATCCATTCCTCCGGTAATACTTTCTTCTCCCAAATCTTGGTAATGACCCAGTGTAGTGCTCTCGCCAGTGCTTTTCCACCGTATTTTAGAAGCTCGCTTGGTAGTTGATCTGTTCCAGCGGCTTTGTTGTTTTTCAACCGGCCAACCTCCTCCTCAATCTCTTGGAGATCAGGGGCCGGAAGTTTTTCGTCCTGTGCACATACTCCTAGATCTGTGCACGCCACCTTCGGTACTTGCAACGTCGACATTGAGGTGCTCATCGTAATGCTGCCGCCACCTCTCGACCACCTCACGCTCGCTCGTGAGAATATTCCCGTGATCATCTCGGCACATGTCGGCTTGTGTCACAAAGCCTCTGCGCGAGCGGTTCAGCTTCTCGTAGAACTTTCGTGTGTCCTTAGCGCGGTACAGCTCTTCCATCGCTTCGCGATCTCGTTCTTCCTGCTGGCGCTTCTTCATCCGGAAGACTGAGTTCTGCCTGTTCCGCGCCTGTTTGTAACGTGCCTCATTCGCTCTCGTACGGTGTTGCAGCATTCTCGCCCATGCTGCATTCTTCTCGTTTTTCAACTGTTCACATTCGCCGTCGTACCAGTCGTTTCTGTGATTCGGAGTCGCGAAGCCTAGTGCTGTAGCCGAGGTACTACCTATGGCGGATCGGATGTCCCTCCAGCCATCTTCAAGTGTAGCTGCGCCAAGCTGCTCTTCCGTTGGTAGGGCCACTGCTAACTGCTGCGCGTAGTCTTGAGCCACTTCTACGTTACGCAGCTGCTCGATGTTGAGTCGCGGCGTTCGACTTCGACGCGTGGTGATAACTGTCGAAAGTTTTGAGCACATGCATATATGTATACAGCTACTAAGTAGTGATCAGAATCTATATTCGCACTGCGGTATGTGCGGACGTTGGTTATATCTGAGAAGAATTTACCGTCGATTAGAACGTGGTCGATTTGGTTTTCTGTTTGATAGTCGGGTGATCTCCAGGTGGCTTTGTGGATATCTTTGCGGGGGAAGAAGGTGCTTCGGACTACCATACCACGGGAGGCTGCAAAGTTTACGCATCGCTGGCCGTTCGATACGGCGTGCAGGCTGTTTCGCCCGATTGCCGGTCTGTACATTTCCTCCCTTCCTACCTGCGCATTCATGTCGCCGACGATTTTCACGTCACGCGGCGAGCAACCATCGTATGTTTGCCTTAACTGCGCGTAGAATGCTTCTTTTTCGGCATCAGGTCTCCCTTCGTGTGGGCAGTGGACGTTAATGATGCTGTAGTTGAAGAAACGGCCCTTAACTCTCAACATGCACATCCTTGCGTTGATCGGCTGCCACCCGATCACACGTTGCAGCATCTTGCCCAACACTATAAATCCTGTTCCCAGTTCATTGATGGTGCCACAGCTTTAGTAGAAGATAGCCACTCGATGCCCGCTTTTCCACACTTTCTGTCCAGTCCAACAAAGTTCCTGCAACGCCACGATATCGAAGTTGCGGGGATGTAGTTCGTCGTAAATTATCCTGTCACATCCTTCGAAACCTAGTGACTTGCAATTCCATGTTCCAAGTTTCCAATCGTAGTCCTTATTTCGTCGCGTGACTCAGCCTCTGGATGCCAGAACAGACGCTGTTTGCAACAGTCTCGCCTATTGCTGCTTCACGTCTCAGATGAGTGTAAAGCTCTGCCATAGTACCAAATGTACTGGCGATAATGCCCATTTTGTCCACAAAGCACACAAATTGGCGGCCGGATTGACCAAAATTTGCTAAGGAAGTAATTCTAGTATTGACGGGCATACCTAAGAGGTTGCAAAGAAGGATTTCGGTGGAATCCTGCAGATAAAATGTTTGTCCGGCGAAACATATTAGGCTGATCCGAAATCAAAGTTCAATAATATGATCAAAAAGCAATTTAATTTATCTTGTTCCTTTTAACATCAATTTATCCAATATTACACCGCCAATTGACATGCGGTGTTCGAAACGGTTTGCAGTTTTCTGACAACCTTTCGGTTTTGTGTTCTATTTCACACAGCTGATCGTCCCGTTGCAGTACATGTTCTATCCTATTCCGAAAGACGATCTTCGTTTCGTCTAGGTCTTCCCGTATTTCAGCTGATACGGCCACTTTCCGAGGATTCTGGGACTCATCAAGCATTGTCGACTGTAATTTGGCGTCGATTTCCAGCGATTTATTCAACGAGCCGAGACCTTTATCCATTTTGCTATTTATTTCATTCAACACGTTTGTCAACAGTACATGTCCCTCTAGATATGGATAGTCGTGGTCCGATATTAGCACCACGACTAGACTATCGGAATGGACGTACACGTGGCAGACGTAGACGTTCTGTTGGACCGATTGACTGGCTGAGTACGATTGGCTAGTGTTTCACTGGCGGAACTAAAAGCGATTAATATGATTAGTTCATACTTTGCTGTCTTATCCAAATGTTCTTTAAATTATTGCAATCATACTCATCACCTTCTTACTAACTTCGAATCGTTTTTCACTGCAGTATTTACTTTGAATAACGTATATTATTCAGTTTACAGTCTGAACTATACTTATCTGATGAATATCTGAACAGAGCTCATTAGCTCGTTTTGAAAACTCTGCCAATCGTAGGATGACGACAACAAACGAACTCCAGTGGGTGTCCTAGAGAAGACACTGATAGCGTACAGCTTCACCATTGTCTGACATCTGTCTAGACAGATTATTGATTTTTGCTGGCGACAACGTCGGTGCCTTCAAAAAACGAGGAAAGCAAACAACGGTGACTCTCCGAGATAATGCTCTTTTTGATGCACCCACTTCTTTGAGAAAATCACTTTGAGAAAAACGGAAGGAAAGAAAGGTCCCTTTAGTTCATTGGCATACAGTTTTTGTATTGCGGATGTAATGTAGAAAATGTACTGTAATAGGGTGGGGCGGGGCAAGATGGGTCACCTAAGGATGGATCACCGTAACTTTGTAAATACAAATCGTATTGGTTTGTATTCGTCCGCTACTCTTTAATACACTAGTTAGCTATGCTAAAAGTCGATAAAAAGTTCATTAAATGCAAAATATGATGTTTAACAAGCAGTTTTAAAAAGTGATCGATTTTGCGCCGTGAAAAAAGTGCGGGGCAAGATGGGTCACCTTTTAAGTAATTCACATTTTCTCAACGAAAAACGTCAAAATATAAGATTTGTTCCGCATTCATATATGCTCCATATCCATACTGAGTAAACAAGAGCTACTAGTAAACATTTTATAAATTTATTTGGAATATAAAAAACTTTACGATTTGAGTGGTCCTAAGGCGACTTGAAAATCGATGTTTTCACTAAAAAATTATCATATCATTATTTTTTGTTATAATTTTGAGCGTTCATTCCGCTTGATTGAAGTCATTTATGAGATATATCTATATATAACTATAGTCTTGTAATAAAAAATAATTATCTTTTGAATGCTCCAAAAATACGTTCAAAATTGGAGGTGACCCATCTTGCCCCGCTGCCGTTTATATAGAGATTATATGGAATGTATCGCATAAGAAAAATGGCTAAAAACTATTTTTTTTTTATTTCCAATGAGAGCGAATAATTCTTCAATCAATGCCCTAAACTTTTGTATATTCATGCTGGTCATCTAACAAAATTATTAACATAATCAAAACATAAGTAATGCGCCCGAAGATGGCACTGACCCATCTTGCCCCGCGACCCATCTTGCGCCGCCCCACCCTATATATTTATTGCGTATGAGCCTCTGCACGAATCTGGCGTACTGCTCACTCCCACAGAAAATTTGAAAACAGTTCGCACAGTAAAAGTCAAATGTGACTTTTACTGTGCGCGGTGTTTTCAAATTTTCTGTGGGAGTGAGCAGGACAGGGCAAATTCGTACAGAGGCTCATACGCGTATACCGTCTACCCCAGGGGACTGTTATGGTCTTCTTGTTTTCTTACCCCGCATTAAAATTATGCTGCTGTGTTGAAAGATTGGTTGTCAGCTTGAGCCCTACGCTTGAGCCGCTGTTATGCTGGCTACGAAAACATTGCATTGGTGGGATAGGGATGCCAATTCCTTGGTCTATCCCCGACACCTCATGCAAACCAACGGGGTACATTTTTAATTTGAACTTCTAGTAACTCTGTGGGCGCCGAAAAACACACTGATGGTAACTCTTTTTGCTGTTTTGTTTTGATTCTGCGTTCCGTTTCACCTCGTTCCATGAGTAGAATGACGTTTGATCCATTTTTAGTTTGAACGATGTGCAGATTAGAGGGGGTCAAATTAAAAAGTGTTCAAATTAGATGAGGTCAAACTAACGGGGGTAGACGGTATGCGTATGCTTGCCTCAATAGGGAACTGCATAAAATTCTCTCCTTCTCTTTTACTCTTACAGAAATTTAGTAAACAACAAGGCCAAGAAACGTCAAAATCCCATACAAAATCAAAACAATGCAGTGCCCTATTACATACAGTATCGGACAGTAAAAATGCACCAAGCCACATCTCAGTTATTTCTCAACCGATTGTTTTCATTTTTCTGTGACGAACTAGGTACAAAACATTTCAATTTTTAAAAGCTTTTGAAAAAGTTCGATAATAACTATTGATTCAAAAGTTACAGATAGGTTGAATTTTGACAATAAAAATGCACCAAGCCAACACAATTCTGTTATTCCGTTATTCTGTTTTAATCAACGCCCAACGGGCCGTGGCCAATCTGCGTTGTATGGCTGGGCGATACGTCTACCAGTAGACTTATATCTGCCCTATGCTAAACCGATTAGCATAGCAAGTCCTTTCCACTCTCCACTGATGAGTTGGCTCGAATGCCCCGCCCCTCCCTATAACCCATAGGGGGGAATAAGGAGTTTTCAGTTTCAAGTATTGTATTGATTATGACACCAACTCTTTCTATTCCTTGGGAAAAAAATCACTAGACTTGGATTTTCAGACTACTATTAACCCTTCCGTTACCAACCCCCCCTAACGAGAGTGCGAAAAATACTCATTTTGTCATAACTTTTTTGTTTTTCAATATTTTTCGACCAAATTTTGACACAATAAGCGGATATCCTTCTAGTTTAAAGATTTGCTAGGGATGAGAGCCGTTCAGTTTTCAGACCTAAGTGCACTAAAATGATAGAATAATTTGTCTAGAAGTCCATTTCGGTCACTACGTGCCTTGGAACCCGTTTGCGACACCTTAACCTTCGTGGTTTTTCAAGATACATCATTCTGTGCTGTTTTGGCGTTGTCTGAAATACAGTTGGCCATTTTGGAACCGGTATTCGGATTTCTCGGGAATCCAATTCTAGGCTAATATTGCGTTATATGAAATACTGTTGGCCATTTTCGGATTTCCCGGGAATCGGTTCCGGTGGTTCCGGGGTCAATTTTTCGAAGATGACTAAACGCAATCATGCGACCACGAGCGAAACCATTGATTGCCATTCGTATATTTATGCTTTTAACCAGAAACTGCCACTGTTGGGTATTTATTCTGAGAATGCATCCAGGAATGCCTTCCGGAGATTCCTCATGGAATTCCGCAACCTCTCCAAAGAATTCTCTCCGGAATTCATCCAGGAGATTCCTCTTGAAGGATGTTCTTCCAGTTTATTCAATCCAGCGAGGTTACCAAAAACTCATTCCGAGGATTCCCCTAGGAGTTTCCTCCGAAAAATGTCACAGGAATTCCTTTAAGGGATTCCTCCAGGAGTTTCTTATGGAGATTTGATTCCGGGGATTCATCCAAGAATTCCTTTTAGACATGCTTCCTGGATATTGTAAGTGTTCCTCCAGAAATTAATTACAGAGCATTTTCCAAAAACTCGTTTCGGGTGATTTCGCGTAAAATGCTTCCGAACGCTCTTGCACAAGTTACCTCCGCAAACTCCGGAGGTTCCTCCAGAAGTGTCTTCCGAAAATTCAAACAGGTATCACCTAAAGAATATCTCCAAAATTCCACCAAAGATTCCTTCAGAGGCACCTCCGTGAATTCCTCCGAAAGTTCCTCCAAGAATTTCTCCAGGAAGTTCCCCCTGAAGTTTTTATGAGTTTATGAGTTATGAGAATTCCTCCGAGACTTCCTTCGGGAAATTTTCCAAGGATTCCTCCAGGAATTTCCTTAAAATTATCCGCCAGGAGTTCTTTCGAAAATTCCTCCTATAGTTCATTGAGAAATTTCTTCAGGAATCCTCCCAGTAAGTTCCTCTGGGAGTACTACCGAGCATTCCTCAGGGAGTTCCTTCAGAACTTCCTTCAGGAATCCTTCCAGGGGTTCCTCTAGGAATTTTCCCAGGAAGTTCCTCTAGAAACTCCTCCGACCGAAAGTTCCTGCAGGAGTTCCTCCGGAAATTCCTCTAAATTTTCCTCCAGGAGTTTTTACGGGAATCTCCGAGAGTTCCTTCAAAAAATATTCCGGGAATTCCTCCAACATTTCCTCCAGGAGTTCCTTCGAAAATTCCTCCGAGAATTTCTCCAGGAATTCTCCCTGGAAATTCATGCCTGAGTTTCTCCTGGAATTGCCTCAAGAGCTCCTCCAGAAGTTCTTCAAGGAACAGTTGAAGGAGTCCCTCCGGGTGTTCCCCCAAGAATTCTTCCAGGGAGTTCCACCAATAGTTTCCGGGAGGAACGCCTGGGAGGAACTTTCAAAGGAATTTCTGGAGGAACTTCCAGAGGAATTCCTGGAGGAATTTCCGGAGGAATTCCTGGAGGAATTTCCGGAGGAATTCCTGGAAGAGCTTCCGTAGGAATTCCTGGAGGATTTTCCGGAGGAATTCGTGGAGGAATTTCCGAAGCAATTCCTGGAGGAATTTCCGGAGGTATTCCTGGAGGAATTTCCGGAGGAATTCTTAGAGAAATTTCCGGAGGAATTTCTAGAGGAAATTCCAGAGGAATTCCTGGAAGAACTGCCGTAGGAATTCCTGATGGAATTCCTGGAGGAATTTCCGAAGAAATTCCTAGAGGAATTTCCAAAGGAATTCCTAAAGGAATTTCCAAAGGAATTCCTAAAGGAATTTCCAAAGGAATTCCTAGAGGAATTTCCAAAGAAATTCCTAGAGGAATTTCCAAAGGAATTCCTAGAGGAATTTCCAAAGGAATTCCTCAGGGGACCCGCAAGCGGCAAGGTAGGCCTACTGCTCATCTTTTGCGAGTGTGTAAGTGTGACTGGCAACGCGACCAGAAGCCTGGTCGAATCCTGCTTGGAAATCGGTTTATTTTGCCGATGGGGATGGCCCGCGGAATCGCATTGTGTTATTTGGGAAGGCCCGCTCGATGCATGGTAGGTAGGCGTAGTTTGTTCGAGTTTGACGTGCCTGCACCCTCCCTGGAATTCCTAGAGGAATTTCCAAAGGAATTCCTAGAGGAATTTCCAAAGGAATTCCTGGAAGAACTTCCGGAGGAATTCGTGGTGTTCATCTTCGAAAAATTGACCCTGGAACCACCGGAACCGATTCCCGGGAAATCCGAATACCGGTCCTAAAATGGCCAACGGTCTTTCAGATAACGCAATATTAGCCCAGAATGATGTATTTTGAAAATCACGATGTTTGAGATGCCGCATGACGGTATTGAACCATTTTCAAAACATTGATGGAATAACGACCGTTTGGATGGTAATTAGCAATTACAGGCGCGTTTTCGGTCATCGGGTTACTGCTGTGATGCTCTGTTTCTGTTAATATCTTTTCTATTCCATCGTTTCGTTCTGACGTCTCCACTCACAGTCATTTTGATTCAAATCTGTTTAGATGTGCCTAGGTAAAAGCTGTGTAAATTTGTGCTCCGTTCAAAGTTTTGTTCATTAAAAATAAATCAAGTCATTAGGTCCGAAATTTATATGTGTGATTATAATTTCAGTGTAATGTTGTCAGCCGTTCAAATTGTCCATGTTCAAACCCACTTGACCTAAAAACAACCTTTAATGTGAGTAATTTTATGTTTTATGTAAGAAATGACTTGACTACTCAAACTTTGTATGTAAATTGTAGTTTGCCCTGAAGATGAGTGAATAAACGCTCGAAACGTCGGCTATAATTAAAACCGTTGTTTTATAAGTAATCCGATGACCGAAAACGCGCCTGTAATTGCTAATTATCATTTTCAAAACTTGGCCCCGGAATTGAATTCCGGAAAATCTGTATACCGATTCCATAATAGCCAAATGTATCCTTGCCAATCATTATGATAAAATGCCATAATTTTTAAAAATCATGAAGTTTGATATGTCATGTTTGTTTATTTTCGAAAATTGGATTCCGGAACCACCGGAACCGATTCCCGGGAAATCCGAATACCGGTTCCAAAATGGCCAACAGTATTTCAGACAACGCCAAAACAGCACAGAATGATGCATCTTGAAAAACCACGAAGTTTGAGGTGTCGCATGATTGTAAAGGGCGAACACGTTAAAATTGCCACACAGAAAATATTGTATAACTTTTGATTGCGTTTGTCAAAATTGCTAATTTTTTGACCATGAATAGTATATTATGTGTAGCTAATACCATAGAATTTTCATTAACCCTAAAAGGGATACCTGGGGTCCATTGGACCCCAGGCGCCTTTCAGAGCTCGTCTTTGATGGAACACACTCAGCGAGGTGACGATACTGAGGCCATGAAGGTATCCCTTTTAGGGTTAAAATCGGTTGAGTATTGGCGCATATATTGTCGATATCATAAAATGAGATTTTAGAAAATTTGTACATCCATTTCAAAAAATTGCTTAGGCTATAACTTTTTTGTTACCTCATCAAAACGTTTGAAATTTTCACTCGATATTCTTAACATAGTATCAATTAAGTGGCAAAAATTTGATCGAAATCGGTTCAGTACTTTTTCTAGTAAATATCCAAAGCTCAAATCGCTTCAAAGTAAATTTTAGGTACTTTTTGACCATTTTTAGTTCCGCGTGCACTATTTTGACTGTAGAACTGGTAACACTGTCCCGATTTTTATAAAACTTTGACAGTGTAAAATTGTTGTGTTAAAGTGTTTACAGTGAAAATTTCAGCCATTTTTGTTGAGTACTTTCAAAGTAAGAGCAGTTTGAATTTCACTATACCAAAAACCACATCTGCTTATTGTGACATAGGGGCTGTCAATAAACCACGTGGTCATGAGGGGGGTGGGGGGGTTTTTTTTTCTCTGTACGGGACATAACCACTGCGACCAATATTTTGATCTATTGTGGTATACCCCGTGTCCTTTGTATAGTGCATGTCGTATTACTTTATCACCATTGAGAAGTTATAAAGTATTCGGTTTTGTTACAGTAGTCATTTTCAACATAATCGCAAGGAAGGATTCTGATTGATAGGATCCGCTTTTAACACGCTCCTTTTTCAGTCAAAATCGAATCCCTTAACGAGAACGTCAAGAAATGATACCGATATTGACCATGCATCGGAACCCTAGTCCTTTCTGTTTCAAACCAGTGAACACCAAATAAAAGATTAGGAATACTAACCCATTTATCCTTGTTTCAAGATCCATCTCGGCACACCTAAAACCGAGACCTATCACTTTCAACAAGGTGTGAAATGTAATAAGGACCAAAGTGTTTTCCTTTGATTACTCAATTGTGCTGCTCCACTAGCTGGAAGCAGTTAGGACTAGGGTTCGGTTTGGTAGATCTTTCGCCGCAACGCAACCCAAAAAGGTGATCTTACCCACGCTACGGGCTCCGTTAAAGATCGAGCATATTTTAAACCCCCTCAACCATTCATCCCTCAGCACGGATCGCCTGACACCTTGGATTGGGGTTACCTGTTTGGAGGACTTTTACCCCCGGAACAGGTGGTACCGGTACCGGTACCGGTCAGGCTAAGGCCGGGGTGGCCTCTGCTGTACATAGTAGCCGCCTCCACTCCACTCGGTCCATGGCTGTTTGTCTCCAGTTCCGCGTTCTGCGTAGGGTCCGCAGAACCGCAGATCGTGCTCCACTTGGTCGATCCACCTAGCTCGCTGCGCTCCACGTCTTCTTGTACCGGTCGGATGACTCTCGAGAACCATTTTAGTCGGGTTGCTATCCGACATCCTGATGACGTGACCCGCCTACCGTAGCCTCCCGATTTTCGCGGTATGGACGATGGTTGGTTCTCTCAGCAGCTGATGCAGCTCGTGGTTCATTCGCCTTCTCCAAGTCCCGTCTTCCATCTGCACTCCGCCGTAGATGGTACGCAACACCTTCCGTTCGAAAACTCCAAGAGCGCGTTGGTCCTCTGCACGTAGGGTCCATGTTTCGTGCCCATAGAGGACGACCGGTCTAATCAGCGTTTTGTAGATGGTTAACTTCGTGTTACGGCGAACTTTATTCGATCGTAGAGTTCTGCGGAGTCCAAAGTACGAACGATTTCCTGCCACAATGCGCCTCTGAATTTCTCTGCTGGTGTCGTTGTCGGCGGTCACCAGTGAGCCCAAGTACACGAATTCTTCAACCGCCTCGATTTCATCACCGTCGATATGAATTCGGGGTGGCGGGCGCGGTGATTCCTCCCTGGAGCCCTTTGCCATCATGTACTTTGTCTTCGACACATTAATGACTAATCCGATTCGCCTGGCTTCACTCTTTAGTCGGATGTACGTTTCCGCCATCGTCTCAAATTTACGAGCAATAATATCAATATCATCGGCGAAACCAAGCAGCTGAACGGACTTCGTGAAAATCGTCCCACTCGTGTTTATCCCCGCTCTTCTTATTACACCCTCCAAAGCAATGTTGAACAGCAAGCACGAAAGACCATCACCTTGCCGTAACCCTCTGCGAGATTCGAAGGGACTCGAGAGTGTCCCTGATACTCGAACTACGCACATCACTCGATCCATCGTCGCCTTGATCAACCGTATCAGTTTTTCCGGGAATCCGTATTCGTGCATAATCTGCCATAGCTGTTTTCGATCGATTGTATCATACGCCGATTTGAAATCGATGAACAAGTGATGTGTGGGCACGTTGTATTCGCGGCATTTCTGCAACACCTGGCGGATGGCGAACATCTGGTCCGTTGTAGCGCGTTCACCTATAAATCCAGCCTGATATTGCCCCACGAACTCTCTTGCAATCGGTGATAGACGGCGGCATAAAATTTGAGAGAGTATCTTGTAGGCAGCGCTCAGTAGTGTGATCGCGCGGTAGTTCCCGCAATCCAACTTGTCGCCCTTTTTGTAGATGGGACACACGATACCTTCCATCCATTCCTCCGGTATAACTTCCTTCTCCCAAATCTTGGTAATGACCCAGTGTAGTGCTCTCACCAGTGCTTCTCCACCGTATTTTAGAAGCTCGCTTGGTAGTTGATCTGCTCCAGCGGCTTTGTTGTTTTTCAACCGGAACAGGTGGTCCGTAGTGCTATTCTAAGCCGACAACTACAGGGGGGGGGGGGGTTCGGTCAATGACTATTTTGTATGGATAAATAAAAAAATTTGTATGGACTAATGACCACGTGGGGGGGGGGGGGGGCTTAAAAAGTCCCAAAAAAATTACCACATGGTTTATGGACAGCCCCATAGTGCGACATATAGGGTAACCAATATAATTTGGACCCCCATATATTTTGGACCCCCTGGGTCATATTATCACAACTTCCACAGGTTTAATGATGAGATGACGAATATTTTTAGAATCATTCGCTAAATAAGATTGCTCTGCACGGGCAGCAACCATTTCCTCACTGGAAATATCCTTATTTGCCTTGAAATTAATTTTTGCCAATCTCGTCATCCGTGCGAGTGTCGCATCATGTTTACAAAAAGAGATTGCGGTGCTGAGGAAACTTGCAGATGTAAACAAAAACGTTTACCATTCTAGCGCATTTAATTCGCAAAGTTCGTCTAATCTGCCTTTGTCATTCAAGTAATTAAGATGTGTTCCAGCATATTCAAGCGACAAATTCTTCCAAAATAGTTTCAACCAAGTTTAAACATCGGGTGTCCAAAATATATACTGAGGAGGGTCCAAAATATATTGGGGTGTCCAAAACAGAGAAAACTGATGATTCAAAAATCAGTTATTTTCATCAATTTTTCAGCCAGAAATTACCTTGTGGGTATTTTTAACGAACAGCGGAGGCTTCTACAAACATACTAACATCATCATTATGTGTAAATACCCACTGAATCGATTTAATTTTGACTTAAATTCAAACTAATGTTCTCTAGGGGTCCAAAATTCAACCGTTACCCTATGGCTACAACTTTTTAACGGTATGATCAAATTGAATGAAATTTTGACAAACTACTTCTTCAAACATACTTTACGTACAAAAAAATTTTCATTGAAATCGGTTCAGTATTTTTGGCGCCAGCGTTGAAACGGCAAAAAAAGTGATATTTTCCAAAATGTTTGTTTGTACAAGATTCTCAAGAGGCAATTTCCTTGTTTCAACGATATCTCCGCCAATACTCAACCGATTTAAATGAAAATTTTATGGTATTAGCTACACATAATATACTATTCATGGTAAAAAAATTAGCTTTTTTGGCGAACGCAATCAAAAGTTATACAATATTTTCTGTGTGGCTATTTTATCGTGTTCGCCCTTTATTGAAACATATTCAAAAATGGACCCCGGAACCGGTTCCCCGGAACATCCGTAAAATGGGTTCTAATGCACGTATTGACCGGAATGGACTTCTAGACAAATTTTTATATCATTCTAGTGCACTTAGGTCTGAAAACTGAACGGCTCTCATATCGAAAATTTACTTTTTCCAAAATGGCCAAATCGAATGACCCATTTTGATTCCGGAATAACTCCGGAACCAGGTGGACATTCCAACAATCCCTAGCAAATCCTTAAATTAGAAGGATATCCGCTTATTGTGTCAAAATTTGGTCGAAAAATATTAAAAACAAAAAAGTTATAACGAAAAGAGTATTTTTCGCACTCTCGTGAGGGGGGGGGGGGGGGGGTTGGTAACGGAAGGGTTAATAATTATTATTATTATAATTATAATGAACACAATTAAGATACAAGTTTACATACATAATTATAAGAACAGTGTTAGAAACTTGAAAGTGAATTGAAAAATTAAAAAAAAATATATTGTAAACTATTCCGCGGCGACACGAAATGCTCCAATAGTGTCATAAATAAACGCGCAAACAAACAAATAACTAATATTGAAGTATGCATATTGTATTATCTATTAGCAAAGAAGTAGAAAGAGTTGAGTGCCTCATTGTTGTACTTAGCTTGTGTGTTTCGGACAAGTCCCGTTTGTGTTGGCCATTGGGACACTTCTTGCTTCAAAACAGTGATGGAAAACAGTGAGGAATGCAGCTGAGTAGACACAAACGCAAAGCTATCCTACTCGTGAACAACAGAAGCCAGAATATATTCGCACTTCCTTCACTCGCGAGCTAACGAAGCTGGTCGCACTCGTGATTGATTCGCGAAGCAGCTCTGAACATTTTTCAATTTTGTGAAAAAACGAATTTACACGGCCGACATATTAACTTTTAAGGAACAATAAAGCACAAAACACTACTATCTGATGGATAATTACTTGTTTTGCTATTAAAATCGCACTAAAATGCAATTCCCGCATCTCCACTTGATCTTCGCGAATAAAAATTCATGAGTGTTTTTGTTTTTGTTTTGCTTTATACTCGTGAAGCAAACGGGTGCGAATAAACTCACACACGGCAATGGTAAGTTTCCAGTTCCCAAGTAGAGCGCTCAAGTAAAATTCCTCCTTTTTCCGTAAGTAATTTTGACATTTGTTTAACCGACAGCATTTTTTACGAAACGATGCTGTAAGAAGGATGTGAAGATTAGGGCACTGCATACGGCGGTTGCTAGATAAATTCAGTAACAAATTTTGAAAACGTCGTATAATCAATGCTACACCATTGATTATACGTCGTTTTCAAAATTTGTTACTGAATTGTTCGTTGTTCGTGTGGCGTTTCGTGGCCTTGTTGTTTACGATTTGGACTTAGAGAAATTTCGTTCGTTTCCTCAGGAAGTATGATTGAAATTAAAATTTAATTTGTGCGCGCGTATGGGGAAAATCCAGATTGTGAGATTTCAACGGAGTTCCAAGGGAAATGCTAATGAGAGACATTGCGCTGGGATTCTAAGGGAGCTTTTAATGGTATTACAGCGAGAACTATGGTTGAATACTAATTATAAATTCTGCAATATTGGAGTTCGGACTACGGTGGGAGGAATTCTGCTGGGACTCTGACGGTTACCTTGTGGAGTTTTAGACGAAATACGAGGTAGGACAAAGCTTCACGGAGAATTTAATGAAGATCCACGAAAGATTCTTTGTGATGAATCTTTTGGCATTCCGTACGAAGGTTTTTCTTTGGAGTTTCGCAGAAAGTCCTCTTGAAATTCTTCCAGATGTTCCACCGAAAAATCCACCAGAAGTTCGCAGGGGATTCTCATAAAATGTCTCTGAGATTTTCATTAGAAGTTCTACAAAAAATCCCTCCGTGAGTTCCTTCTAATTCAGGATTTATTTATTTATTTTGTTTTTTTTGGGATCTTCTAGGAGTTCCTTCAGGGTTTTCTCCAGAGGTGTTTTCTAAGATTCTACCAGGAGTTTTTTCGAACTATTCTACAATAATTTCATCCGGGATTTCTTTAGTATTTTTTATCCGGGGTTCACTCAGATATTTATTCGGAGATTCCCACAGGAATTCCTTCCGGGATCATTTCAAGAGTTCCTTCTAGGATTTCTACAGGAATTCATTCTTAGATTCGTCCTGGAGTTCTTTCAGTGATTCTTCCAGGAGTTCTTTCAGTGATTCTTCCAGGAGTTCTTTCTAAGATACAACTTTTTGAGATTCCTCTAGGTTTTATCTGGACGTTTCTTATGTGAATCCTCAAAGAATTCCTTTTGTAATTTCTATAGTTTCTTCCGGGATTCCTCCAGGAACTCCTTCTAGGTTTCCTCTAGGAGTAAATTTATGGGTTCCTCTCATAGTTTCTTCTGGTATTTCTCCAGGATTTTCTTCTAAGATTACACCAGGGGTGGCATCAGGGACCTCTCCAGAAATTTTACCCGGGATATCTTCCGGAAATTTTTCAAAAGTTCTTTCCGGAATTTCTTCAGAACTTCCAGACTCCTGGAAAATAAGTCAAGAATTTTCCAGGAGTTCCTTCTAAGATTTGTCCAATAATTCATCCAGGATATCCTTCCGGGATTCCTCCAAGAACTTTTACTGGGAGTCCTTGCAGATTACATATTCTGGAATTCATTCTGGAAGTTTCTTAAATTTTGCTCATGGAAATAGAGTATGTGTGCCATCAGTAATCTCATGCTCCCATATTCATCCTATTCGAAAACAAGCGATTACGGTGCCGATTGATTCCGTCCTTTTTTGTTTTCATGGGTGCTCACTTCTAACAAAAAATGCAAAAATACGAAACAAAACAAACAGCGCTTCAATCCTTTGTTTTTCGTAGGATGAAAATGGGAGCCACATGCTTAATAAGGGAACCAATACCCTACTCCAGAAGTTTTTTTTATTCTTTATGGAAGTACTCCAAGACTTGCTCTTGAGTTCCTTATAAAATTCCTCCAACAGCTTCTTAAGGACTATTTCCAGCAGTTTTGTAGGGAATATCTACACAAGCGATTTTAGAGATTCTTTCAATAGTTTCTTCCCAGATAAAAATCTGAAGACATTCCAAAAGGTTCTGGAGAAATCCTAAAAAAAGTCGTGAAGGAATCCCTGAAAGAACTTCTAGAATAATTTCATAGGAATCTTCTGGAGGAATCTCTAAAGAATTCCATGAAGGAGTTTCTAGAGAATTCCATGAAGGAATCTCTGAAGGAATCCCGTATGGAGTTACAGGAGTAATCCTAGAGAGAACTCCTGGAAGTTGTGAACAAATCCTAAACAAATTGCTGGAAGAATCTCTGAGGGAACTCCCTTTGGTATCCCAGAAAGAACTCCTGGAGCAATCCTGAATTAATTTCTAGAGAGATATAGGAAGGAATTTCTGGAGGAATCCCAAGCAGAAATTCTGAGGGAATCTCAGAGCAATTCTCGTAGGGATCTCGGAACGAATTCCTGGAATTCAGAAAGATTTCCTAATAAAATGGTGAATGACTAATTTTTAACCAGGAATAGTGTATTACGTAAAGCTATAGCTATAAAGCTATAAAATATTTTACACATTATTACTTTTATTTTACATAGATTTGCTTGAATAAAACTGCATTTGGATGAACTTCACTCGCATTGGGAAATCTTTGTGAATGTGACGCAAATGTAGGAATGATTTTGACAGTTTTTGTTTTGATTATATTTTTCGGTGGGTGGTGAATTGGGTGGTAAGTAAACGGCTGGAAGCACGTGGTTTCTCAAACTGTCAACTGCACGCGACTGCACTGTGGCAATCGGTTGCCTAGGTGTCACTAGTGAAAATTTACATAGAAAATTTGAATAAATTTGTTCGAGCTAGAACGTCTGTCTGCGATACAACATAACAAAAGAGAACCATTCCAAAACCATGATTAAATTTATAACCAGTAGTGAAATTACAATTAAAAACAATATATTTACGGTACATTTTATTGTTTGAAACCATACGTGTACCATACAATGTACGGTATATTAAAGCCCACGTATCAGTATTTCGAACAATTCATTTACAATAAAATGTATGGTTTTGTAAAAAAAAATATATGGAGAAAAATATTTTTTTATATTGTTACGATACTTAACAACCCGTATAGTATATTGTAAAAATCTCATTTACAATTCACTGTATGGTGTCTAACATTACATCTTATTGTTTTTGTATTTTTTATTTTTACAGTGGTGTTTATTGTAACAATATGGTTCTAAATAGTACTGTTACAATACAACATTCGGTTTTTCTACTGTATTTTTTATTCGGGTAATACCATACAAATTTCATCAAAATCGGTTGAATATTGGTGGAGATATCGTTGAAACAAGAATTTTGCCATTTGAGAAGTTTAAGCAAACGAATGTTTTAAAAAATATCACTTCTTCACTGTTATAGCTCTAGATCCAAAAATACTGAACCGATTTCAATCTGTTCTGTATGTAAAGTATACATGTAGCAATATTGTACAAAAATTTCATTCAATTTGATCTAGCCGTAATAAAGTTATAGCCGTATATGTGGCACAAAGTTACAATAAGCAAAAATGTTTTTTTTTGTATCGTGACATTTAAACAGTTATAACTTGAAAAGTTTTCAAGCAATTTGGCTAAGAACAGTTTTTATAATGGATTTACAGTTTCAAATGTTAATAAAAATCGGAACAGTCATGACAGTTGTACAAACAAAATAGTACACACGGAATAAAATGATTAAAAAGTACTTAAAATATGCCTTGAAGCGATTTGAGTTTTGAATACTAGGAAAACGTATTGAACCGATTTTAAGATTTTTTTTTCCAGTTTATTGATACTCTGTTAAGAACTTCGAGTCCAATTTCCAGACGTCTTGACGAGTTACATCAAAATTATAGCCTACACAATTTTTAAAACGGGTGAAAAAATTTGCTAAAATCTTATTTTATGATATTAACAATATCTGCGCCAATACCAAACTGAATTTGTTGCGATTGTTATGGTATTAGCTACACATTATATATTATTCATGTTCAAAAAAATATTTGATTTTGTGAACGCAATGAAAAACTATACATTATTTTCTGTGTTCAAATTTCATCGAATACAGTCTTTACTTCCCTGGTTCTAGTGCACCATAGAACATTCAACAGACGAAATGAAATGATTATGATGCAACAGTTTTTAGAATCATTGTCTCCTCATCAGCTAAACTCAAATGCTATTTCTTTTTTTCAACTGTCGAACTATTTATAAACAATTCAGTTTTGGGGTGTCTTTATAAATTTTTAAACTACGTAACGGCAAATTATTCAACCTCAAGAAATTCAATCTTGTGTTCTGATGCAGCCATACTGAGGGACGACGGAGTACACATTATAGAGCGACACGGCTAAATACTAATGCACACTGTGAACGCGCATGCGCGAAAGAAGAAACACAAAGAAAGAGAAATGTCCCTTTTACTCACGGAATAATACATCGACATATTATTCCGTACGGAAAATCAACAACATGACTGACAGCATCGCACGACAGTGCCATCTGTTGGCAAATAGCTTTCTGGCTGCGAATTACTTATCAACTGCGAACGCTTAAGTAATTTTGATTGCAAAAGTTTTACGTGAGCATTACTTGTCCTATCCTTTTACACAGTACTTATCAAGTGAAAACTAGCCATACTCTCGGCACCGTGAGTAAACCGTTTGTTGCTTTTACACTCGCGAGTTGATTCACGATGAGAGTATTTCCATCTCTGCTTCAAAACGGTCGTTTCTGGAATGGAAAGAATACGTTTTCACTGAAAATTGGCATGCCTAATTTCAACTTAGTGTTCTTTGAGCACTTCCACAGTTATTAATTGAAAGATTATTTCTTGTCGTTGATTTCTACGTTCATCCATTGCGAGCAGCTCAGTATCTTTGCATAATTTTTTTTATTTGAAGTGATATTTCACCAACCTCTATAAAAAAAAACACGACCTGAAATATTCATGGCTAAAAGGCATTCATTATGTTATTTTATTGTATCGACCAGCACTGCTCTGCTGTGAAATGTAGCCTTATGCCATCAACATGCTCATATTGGTGAACAACAGTTTATGTTTGTATAATAGGTGTTATCCTTGTGATCGTTAGCGTATGCGTTCTTAAGATCGAGGTTGTTGTCATTCGTTTGTTCTCCTTCTAGTATGTACTCGCAGTACTCGCATCTGATTCGACGAATGCAAATTCAAATCGCTAAAAACTGCAAGCGGTTTCTGCCAAAAAATGGCGGAATGATAAAAATTTCGCGTTCGCATCGGTAGCCATGCATGATGCACATCAACGTAAGTGTATATTTTATTCATTCTGAGTCCCGAACCCGAACATGTGGTACAATTATTGTAAAAGGCTCAGACCCAAGCAAGGATTGAGAACGGAATATTTAGTAACCTCAATTTAATCTCATTTTGTATTTATTCTCCCACTTGCTTTTGTTTTGATTTAGTTATTTTCCAGTTCTAAATCGCTGCACATTGGGAAACACTTTATATGTAGACAAAATTAATAACTTTCTTGCCACGAAAATTATCTCTTGAATGTGCTATTAGTTTTCTGACAGGGCCTTGTGACGACATTTTTTTGAAAATTGTCTACCTTTTTCGACTATTTTTCCCAATGAGCAATGCTTAGGGAGAAGAGGACCTTTTAGTTTGACATAGATAATGTCCACAAATTATGTTTCAATTTCTTGCGTTAAGATTAAAAGTTCACGTTTTTGGTTTAAAATAAGAATACGTTGGTGTGAAATCAATTAGATCTGAACCAAAAATAACTTATAGGTTTCTCAAAAAAATGGTTTATATATTTCACATAACAACTCTCACAAAATAAAGTAGCATAATGCGTCTAATTGTAAAATGTGTTGCTTAATTTAGGCTTTGCTATTGAATAATACGGCGCAACTTTGAGAAACACTCCTTTTCCGCAAACGAAAAAGAGCGAGCGTGTACAGAAACATTCAACAAATCAACCAAAAAGAAGCAACGTGTCTCTTGCATTCGATTTTTTGGTGGGTTGTTGAACTATTTGTGAACGGTTGCGTGTGTCTTTTCCCCCATCTAGCGTGAATTTACCCAAAGTTACAGCACGAGTTGGTCTTTTTGGCCGTTTTGTAGAACGCTTTGCTCTGTATGGAAAGTTCTTCGGATTTGAACACCAAATCGTCCAGCTTTTCGCCCCGTTCCAGCACGGCTTCTATCGTGTTTCGCAGGATGATCTTGGTTTCGTCCAAATCTTCCTGCATTTTGGTGAGTGCATCCGCTTCCCGCGGGTCCTGATACTTACTGAGCGTGGCCGGCAGTGTGGTGAAGTTGATCGAAGATTCACTTCCCGAGGGCCACTGATCGCTGCCAATCTTGACGTTGAAATCGTCCAGCACTTTGGTCAGCAGCGTGTGGGCCACCCGATGGGGGTATTCGTGGTCGGAGATTAGCACCGCGCCCAGGTTGTCCGCCCGAACGTAGACGTGACACATGTAGACATCCTGCTTGACCGACTGACGGGCGGCTGCCTGGGTACGTTCGATCAATGTTTTGCTGGCAAAGCTGGAAGTAACATAATATATTTCATAAATTGATAGTTGTATAATAGCATTCGTTGCAGAAATAAAATAGTTCATGGGAAGTCATCAATCCGGCTTCATTGATGGTCGATTGGATAAGATCTTCATCGCAGACATCTTCAGAAATGACAATATCGAACGCATAAAGCTATGAAAAATCATGAACGAGAACGACTACACCGGGGAGCTTTGTGATAAACAACGCACAAGAGACAGTATGCAAAACTGCGGTTTCGGATTAGTCTATCGGAACTACGACAAGAAGACAGACTTTTCGTTCATATTGTTCAATATCAACCTTCGAGTTTAGCTAAAAGGCCAATTCCTACAAAATCAGGTAAATTTATCAGCTCAATTCGTTTTTACTAACAGATCTTCACGAGTTCACTGGCACATTCTTATATTTTTTGGACATAGGTAATCGCATTATAGACCTGCACTCAGCGAAAAAAAAGTAACGAAATTCATCAATAGTTATTTGTGTAGCGAGTTGCAAAAAGTTGATTCGTACATTTATCCAACGAGGCTTGCCGAGTTGGATAAATACGAAGAGTGCTGAAAAAAATGAGTTTTGCAACGAATTCCATACAAAATTTTATGCAATGATTTTTTTCATAATGCAACCCATTTGAGTTGCATAACGATCATAATGCAACTCAAATGAGTTGCATTATGAACATTATACAACTATTTTTCATTATGCAACTCATTTCAGTTGCATAATGAGCCAATTCGGAAAAATTGGCCATTATGATATCAAAATGAGTTACATAAAATGTTAATTATGATGCTGAATTGCATAACATACCTTATGAATTTTTGCTATAACTAAGTCTTATGGATGCCATAAGAATACCTTATGAAAATTGATCGTGAGTAATTTCATGTATTTTCGCCACAAATAATAGTATTGCATAACCTACTGGGATCCGTGAAGCTCCTGATATCTACAATGTCATTTATAGATACTATAGGGATATTTCAGGTCAGCCAAACTACCTTGGAGTTCAGAACTTCAGGTCTACACTCGTAAGTTTACTAACTTATTATAAACCTTTGGGACATTCAGAGTCGCCCAAATTGTTCTGGTATAAAGTCCTTTAAATCTACAAGAATAACTATATGTGTTATCATAACTGATAGTATTGCATAATCTGCTGGGATCCGCGAATCTCTTGAATTATCATTTAGTAACACTACAGGGATATTCCAGGTCAGCCAAACTACTTTGGACTTCAGGACCTCAGGTCTACACTCGTAACAGGATCCATATCTGTTATACTGAGTACCGCTGCATAGCCAATCGAGGTAACTGGAGCAATCTGAAGTCTACTAGCTTATTATAAACCTTTAGGACGTTCAGGTTCGTCCAACTGTTCTATAATGAAGTCCTTCAAATCTACAAGAATAACTTTATGTATTTCGCCTTAAATAATTGCATAGCATAGGGGTTCATTCAAATATTACGTAACGCAAAATTTTACAATTTTAGACCCCCTCCCTCCCCCACGTAACAACTTTTGTATGGAAAATTTTGAATTTTTGTATGAAGCGTAACACAGTGCTGGACCCCCTCCCTCCCCCCTTAGCGTTACGTAATATTTGAACGAACCCTAGTCTGCTGAGATCTGTGAAGCTCTTGGAACCTCAAATGTCATTTAGAGACACTATTGAAATGTTCCAGGTCATCTAAACTATGTTTGAGTTCAGAAATGCGGGTCCACACTCGTAGTATCAGCTATATCTGACATACTGAGTAACGTTTCATAGTCAATCGCGGTGACTGGACCAATCTGAAGTTCACTATATATTATTACGAACTTTTGGGACATTGAGGGTCGTCCAAATTATCCAGAAGTTTAGCTCTTCATAGTAACAGTAGTTATTCTCACAATGAACTTTAAACTGGAATCTGTAATCCCCCTGGCATATCATGAGTCATTTCAAGATAGTGTTGAGATATTGCAGATCAACAACACTACTCCGAAGACCATAGCTTTAGGTCTACTTTTGTGATATTAGCTTTTGCCACTACGTTAAGTAGTATTACATAATCCACTGTACTTGCCAAAGCAGTTAGAGGAACAATAAGCATTGTTATACTTTTTTTGGGATATTATGGGTTTCATTACTGTTGTGAAGTTTAGTTGATGAAAATAACCACTGCAACTTTCAGAAGACTTACTGGACATGATAGATTACAAATCGTAGCTTTGAATATTGAAAAAAGTTACCGTTGCACTCGTAGACTTTAGGATCTACACTCAAGAAAAGTTTGGATGATCTGGGATATCCCGACTGATCTGATATTATCTATTGCCCTTTCAGAAGAGTTACTGGACATAAGATTACAAATCGTAGCTTTGTATAATGAATGAAGTTACCGTTACACCCGCAGACCTTAGGATCAAGAACAGTTTGGATGACCTAGGATATCTCGACTGATCTGGTATTGTCTATTAACCTTTCAGAAGACTTACTGGTCATGATAGATTACAAATCGTAGCTTTGGATAATGAAAGAAGTTATCGTTACACCCGCAGACTTTAGGATCTAAACTCAAGAACAGTTTGGATGACCTGGGATATGCCGACTGATCGAATATTATCTATTAACCTTTCAGAAAACTTACTGGACACGATAGATTACAAATCGTAGCATTGTATAATGAAAGAAGTTACCGTTATCCCAGCAGACTTTAGGATCTACACTTAAGAACAGTTTGGATGACCTAGGATATCCTGCCTGATCTGATAACCTCTATAAACCTTTCAGAAGACTTACTGGACATGATAGATTACAAATCGTAGTTATGTATAATAAAAGAAGTTATCATTACACCCATATACTCAAGGATCCAAACTCAAGAATAGTTTGGATGACCTAGGTCTAGGATATCCAGAAAAAATATTCTTCATAATATTCTGCTGTTTTTATGTTATTAACCACCAAAACTACAGAAAAACGTAGAAAAAACTCCATAAAACGCTTCGGAAAATTCCGGCTTCAAAGGGTTAAAGGTCATTTCATAAGTTGGGCCTTATGCAAATTTTAAGTGTATTTGGCTGAGTGTGTGCGCCGACTATATTTTGCTCGGCGGCGGCTTGAGGGCCATTTTTGGCGACGGCGTGAATCGCACAAAACATTTTCATAACCTTCTAGAATGTGTAGTCTGAGCTTTTTCATGACCATCGATGACATGAACTATGAACTATGAAACGTTTGAATGAATTCCTTTTTTATTTCTGTTCGGCTCCGTCACTGCGACCAGTGACGGAGACCTATTGTTGACCAGTGTTTTCTTAGAACCTTCACAAGCTATCAAATTTGATAATGAGGTTGCACTATTTATACTAAGGAATCCCCGAATGATTCCAGTGAGAAATCTCAGAAGGAATTCCAGGCGAAGCTTTAAACAAACTCCTGGAGGAATCTATGAAGAATCATCTGAACTAATCTCTGCAGGAGCTGCTGTATGCAACCCTCAAGAAACTTCTGCAGGAATCTCTGGTGGTTCAAGAATCTCTCTTAGAGAGATCCTTGCAAAAAACTTCTAAAGGGATCTCTGATTGGAATTTTCGATGAGTTTCAGAACGAAATACAGGAAGAATCCCCGTATGCATTCCAGGAGGATTCCCCAAATGAATTCAAGCAGGAGTTCCAGCGGGAATTTCTAAAGGAATTCGAGAAGGGATCCCTTAAGGATTTCTAGGAAGAATTAACAAAAAATATTCAGGAAAAATCACAAGGAAGAATCCCCAAAGAATTTCCAGCAAGAATCTTCAAGAGAATTTCAGCGATAATTTCCAAGAGAATTCGTAGAAGAATCCCCAAAGGATTTCTAGAAGGAATCAACGAAAACTAGCCAGGAGGAAACTCTGAAGGAATTTCAGGAGAAGTTCTTGACAGAATTCTAGGAGGAATTTCCGAAAGAATTCCACGAGAAATCCTCAAAGGAATTCCAGGAGGAATCCCCGAAGAAATTCTAGGAAGAATTCCCGAAGGAATTCGAAGAGGAATCTCCGAAGAAATTCCAGGCGGAATCCCCGAAGAAATTACAGGAGAAATCTCTTCAGGAATTTGGGCTTCTCTCTTCAGGGCTGCTCGACATCGCACCGTGTTTGGACAAAACCGTCCGCTTGAACGGTGCTTCAATGCACTCGACGAAGTTGAAGTTTTTGATTTTAATGTAAGTAGGGATCGTTTTAGAAATTTTATTAGAATTAATTTAGTATAAGCAATATTCAGTCTGTACAGTGTTTCTGAAGATGGTGATAAATAGATAAATAAATAAAAAATCCCGAGGGAATTCCGGCAGATATCGTCGAAGGATTTCCAGGCGGAATCCGCGGAGGATTTTCAGCGGAATCTCCCAAAGGGGTTTAGGGGGTTAGGGGGAAGAAAATCCTGGAGGAATACTTGTAGAAACACCATGAGAGATTCCTCAAGAATATTCTGGAGATATCCCTGATTATAATCCTAAGGAAATTATTGAAAGAAAATCCTACAAGATTCCCTGAAGAATCTTCTGTAGAAATTCCTGAATGAGCTTCTAGAGAAATCTCTGGTGAAACTCCTGGAGGCATCCGTGAGTCCTTCTGGAAAAATCACAATCTACAATCTGCAAGAACCCCAGGAGCGATCCCTGGAAGAACTTCTATAAGAATCCCTAAAGAAACTTCTCGAGGAATCCCCTAAGGATATCCTGAAGGAATCTCAAAAGGCATTTTTATATAGGAATCCCTGAATAAACTTCTGTGGGAATCCTTGAATTCTCTCTGAAGGATCCTTGGATCTTTCTATAAAATTATCTAAAAGAGATCTCCTGGAGAGATTTCTAAGGACCTTCTGTAAGAAACCCTGAAGAAATTCAGGAGGAATCTCTGAAGAAACGTCTTCAAGAATCTCTGAAACTCCTGAAGGAATTTCTGAAGGAGCTCCTGGAGACCTTCAGAAGGAATCCCTGTAGGAACTCCTAGACCAATTTCTTAAGACCTCTTGCAGGAATTCCTGAACAAAATTCTTACGTAATTCTTGATGGATCGATCTTCAGGATCGATGCATCGTCCTGGGAGAATCTCTAAAGGGACTTCTGGATGAATACCTGCTATAAAGTTTTGTTCTGCTGAAAAAGTTTAGGGAACTTCTGAAGGAATTCGTAATGAACATCTGGAGGTATCCCTGAATCCTCCTGGAGATCCCTTAACGAACTCCTGGAGAGATCACCGAAGGAACTTCTGAAGCAATCCTTGAAAGAGTGTCCGGCCATTTGGCTGAATGCCGTTTGGCCGAACGCCATTTGGCCTAATGCCATCTTGCCGAATGGGTCAATGCCGTTTGGCCCAATTAAAATCAAAGGAATTTAAAAGAACTTTTTGACATGCTAACTCCCAATATGATCATCAGAAATATTTTCTTCTTTTAATCATAGGCTATTCTTCCTAGTTGTACCATTCAGAGATTAGTTGGCGCTGAAACTGACATTATTTTATCAGAGATTTATCCTTCGTTGAAACATAGGTTGTTTTTTGAGTTATACTGATGTTGGGAACAAAGGCATTATCGATTGAGTTCATAATTCATTGTCGGCCAAATGGCATTCGGCCAAATGACCCAGAACCCCTTGAAAGAACTCCTGAAATAATCTTTGAAAAAAACATGAGGCATCCCGAAGTGAAAGGAATCCCCGAAGACATTTCAGAAGGGATTTTTGAAGAAATTCCAGGAGGGATGCTAGAAAGAATTCCTGTAGCAACCCTTGATGAAACTCCCGGAGTGATCTCTGAAGGATCTCCCTGAGCGATCCCTACAGAATGTCTTATAAGAAATCCCTTATTGGAATTCTAGAGGAATTTCTGAAGGATCTCCTGGGGGATTCTCTGAAGAAACTCCTGGACTAGTTTCTAAAGAAATTTCTGTAGGATTGCTTGAAGAAACTTCAGAGAAAGAATCCCTGAAGGAACTCGCAGACCAATCTCTGAAGGACCTCTTACAGGAATCCCTGACGGATCTTCTAGATGAATCGCTAATGTATCTCTAGGAGGCATCCGTGAATCCTCCTGGAAGAATTTCTGAAGGAACTTATGGAGTTTTCCCTAACGGTACTCCTGTGCAGATCAATGAATCAATAACGAAACTCCTGGAGGCATCCCTGAAGAATTTTCTGGAGAAATTCCTGGTGGATCTCCTGGTAGCATCACTATACCTTCTGGAAGAATCTCTGAAGAAACTTCTAAATGAAATCTAATGAAAAATGGATAAAAAGTTGAGTTTCGGTATTTGAAAGGACACTCTAAAATTCCATTTGAATTTCTCCAGAAGTTCTTAATAAGAGTCTTCTACAGAGGGGCATCATGTTACTGTGTATCGTTCCCAAAGTGCTCTGCAAAGTGATCCTTAACCGGATACAAGAGAAGATTGACGCAACTCTCTGACGGCAACAAGCAGGATTCCGTGCCGGACGATCCTGTGTGGATCATATTGTCACGCTCCGTATCATTCTGGAGCAAATCAATGAATTCCAAGAGTCTCTCTACCTGGTGTTCATTGATTACGAAAAAGCTTTCGGCCGTCTCAATCACGGAAACATGTGGGAAGCCATCAGGCTCAAGGGTCTCCCTGAGGAAATCATCGGCCTCATTGAAGCACAGTACAGGGCATTTTCGTGCAGAGTACTGCACAACGGTGTTTTGTCCGATCCCATCCGGGTCGTTGCTGGAGTGAGGCAAGGATGTATCCTATCACTGCTACTGTTCCTCATCGTAATCAACGAGATCCTGTTAGGCGCGATTGACCGTGAACCAAATCGTGGATTGCTGTGGCAACCCATTACCATGGAGCACCTAAATGACTTCGAACTGACTGATGACGTTGCTCTCCTAGCTCAACGGCGCTCTGATATGCAGAGCAAGCTCGACGATCTTGCAGAGCAAGCTGGACGAATCGCTCCTCAGCGGCAGGTCTTACCATCAACGTCAACAAGACCAAATCGTTGGATGTAGACACGGTCAACCCTTCCAGCTTTACGGTAGCTGGGTAATCAGTGGAGAATGTTGAAAGCTTCCAATATCTTGGTAGCCAAATGGTGCCCGATGGCGGCACCAAGATCGACATATGTGCACGGATCAAGAAGGCGAGGGCTGCTTTTGCGAGTTTAAGAAATGTATGGAAAAACAACCAGATTAGACAACGCTTCAAAATCCGAATTTTCAACTCGAACGTGAAATCTGTGCTGCTACACGACAGTGAAACCTGGTGTGTATCAGTGGAGAACACTCAACGGCTGCAGGTCTTCATCATTAGATGCCTGCGGTATATAATTCGTGCATGGTGGCCTCACAATTGGATCTCCAACGTGGAGCTCCATAGTTGATGTCATCAAAAGCCGATAGCGACAGAAATTCGGGAGCGAAAGTGGAGGCGGGCCGGCCGCACTTAACGCAGGGGCGGAAACGAAATTTGCAAACAAGCGTTAGACTGGAACCCAGCAGGACATCGCAGCAGAGGGAGACCCAGAGGCTCATGGCGGCGCAGCCTCAATAACGAAATCAAGCAAGTCGACAGACATTTGACCTGGCCACAGGTTAAGGCGGATGACTGGCAATCGTCCAGGATTGAAATCTTCCAATTCGGCCCTCTGCACCACCGTGGGTGCCCAGAACTGAAAGTAAGTAGTACGTATTCCAAGTTATAATCCAATTCCGAATTTTATTATTGTGGACAATACATTTGATAAATATTGAAAATAGGGCCCATATAGCCGAGGCGGTAAACGCACGGGTATTCAGCATGACCATGCTGAGGGTGACGGGTTCGATTCCCGGTCGGTCCAGGATCTTTTCGTAAAGGAAATTTCCTTGACTTCTTCGTGCCTGCCACACGATATACGCATGCAAAATGGTCATTGGTAGAGGAAGCTCTCAGTTAATAACTGTGGAAGTGCTCATAGAACACTAAGCTGAGAAGCAGGCTTTGTCCCAATGAGGACGTTACGCCAAGAAGAGAGAAGAGAGAGAGAGAGAGATATTGAAAATAATAGAACCCACTCAGCATACTTAAGGTGAAACATCAAGAAATCCCATTGCACTTTTTTATACAAACTTTAGAAGCACATATCTGACTAACGAAGCAACGAACTAAGCCACACTTGTTAATCGTGGCTTTGCTCACTTGAAAAAAGAGGCAGCTTTTCCAAATCGAGCGCATTTGTTTACGAGTTTTTAAGATTGGTGCTTTTGAAAACGTGAGTAGGGGTCCGAGCCGGCCATTGTGGCAGCCATATTTGGATTCTCTGAAGTTTCTCCTTAAGAAATAATATTATCAAAATTAACCTAGGTACATAATTCAAGTGTCTGGTTCGTCTAGGATACAACTAGGGGCTCTCAATGAAAAATAATGAAAAGGTAAAGGACAGTGCTGCAATTTTTCGACAGGCCTTTATGATAGCGATATTTTGCTTTTTCATTTTCTCCGTTTTGGTTTTCCTCTCATTGTTGATTTCCGATCAGCAACACGGGAGCGAAATGAAATAGGTACTCACACTCGCACGCAGCGTGCTGAAAGCGAGAGCTGACAGGGCTAAATTTCCATTCAATTTTCTGTAGTTGAGTGTTTTCACCTGTGGTAGCGTCGAGGAACTGAAAACGACCGCCGCAGTCATTCATTTTCGGCTGAAAAACAGGCACTGAGACTGATATTTTGCAGGACTGGTAAAGGATTCAATTCTCGATCGTGGAGTACTTTCTTAACTGTTTCAAGTGGATAACCTAGATAACTTTTCCTATCCCCAGCTGCCGCAAGGACGTAGGGGCCTGTCCATAAACTACGGAGACTCTTAGGGGGGGACGGGGGGAGGGGTCTGGCTCCATACGCTCCATACACATTTCCAAAATTTTATATAAAAAAAGTCTACGATGGGGGAGGGTGGGTCTGAGATGACCCAAAATGAGTCTACGTAGTTTATGAACAGCGCCTAACTAAGATAACTCTCGACTGTTATGCCTGGTTTACATGGAGCAAGTAACTTGATTCAAGTCAATGGAAAATGTCCAATTGAATGCAAATTGAACGTGTAAACACCACCATTCATCTCAGTTGAGCATGTTGGTCCCATATTGTAAGCGTGTGGCCTCGCGTGTGGCTCCACCACAATATTTTCCTGTTCCGAATTTATCCCTTTTTGAGTTCTTTCATGAGTAGAGTCCGGTCCTGTTCCTGTCAAAAGAACTCATACACTCATGCTGGCCGAAAGTCACCCACATACCCTGTTTAGTTTATTGGCAGCGGTTTGAATCATAAACTTCCATGCAAGACACAATGTCTGACGGCACGAAAAGTAACCCACAGAGGGTCATTCGACAATATTTCGGCAAATTTCGGACCATTTCTCACTAAATTCGGTTTTCAAAGCTTGGCCTAAATCTGATTCTGCCTTTCTGTCCGCGACCTTTTACGGAGTTAGAAGTGCGCGCCGTGTTCCCTAAATTAAAAAGTTTGTGTTGTATATTGTATATTTTTGGTGTAAATTATGTAAATTTTTGGAATCATTCTAGGGTAAAACTTAAAATTAAAGGAAATTTGTTAAAACGAAAAACTTAAAATTACACTGTTCGACAAAAAACAACTTTTGCCGTGATCAAAGACCCCATTAGTAGGGCATAAAAGCGCATGAAAAATGTAGAAAAATGCTATTTTCAAATTTGTTGGAGCACCCCTAGAAACTTTTTGAGATGAGTTTGAATTTTATTCATTTTTGAAGGTTTGACACGAGCTTTAGAAATCATCATAAACACATTTGAAATACAATATCTTTGAAATGTAATTTTGTGCACCGCTAAAATTTTCACAGATCTGAGAAGTAACTTTGATAAATAATCAGTCAAAATTTCAGCCTATTACGACATTCCATTTCATTGATACATATCCGGGAAGAATCAAATATGACTTATATAATACAAATCCTTGAAGTTTTCTCTTAATTCAACCACAAAAAGCAAGCCCCTATCCTTATCTAATCATGACAACATAACTATTTTACTTTGATTTGACTTCGGAATGCTACACTTATGATCTAAATAATTGAATTCAAATTTTCGAGAAGAAAATCCGGTCGATCTTTCAAATTACTAACGTGGTAAGCCTGTGTAAAAATAAAAATAAAATCTAATACATTTATATTTTGCGATCAGTACAAAAAAAAAACGTTTCCAGTGTTTTCGTGGGTTGTCTATATTCACCTAATGTTTCGAAGAACCTCCTAGCCATACCAACGTGGTAAAATTGATAACCTTATTGAATAAAACAAACTTATTTCCATACAATGAATTGAAGCTGGCATTGCGCAGAAAACATGGTTTGAGTTCACGACTGTTCAAAACAATACAACCCTGAAAAATGCAAACCAAAAATGAGAACACTCTCCATTTACTATTAGTAATCGTACAAGCACTGTTGCTTTCATCACATTTTAGTTAGTTTCACAATACAGAATGTGTATGTTGGGGCATTACCATTGAAGAC
The DNA here is from genome assembly GCF_035046485.1 of Aedes albopictus. Taxonomy (NCBI): domain Eukaryota; kingdom Metazoa; phylum Arthropoda; class Insecta; order Diptera; family Culicidae; genus Aedes; species Aedes albopictus. The sequence goes on along the minus strand of NC_085136.1, from coordinate 111,542,582 downwards.
ACTTTTATGAAATTAATTGAATTTGTCATGTAGTAAAATCTTAATTTCAAGCTCAATAATGCCCTCTACGATTGTAAAATTGCTTTATAAGTTCCAGCAGCATAGGGTCTGGAACCATTTGGGCAGGATCACCTATTTTGGGCACTTGTGTCTATGATTCAGTCAATTTAGAACCGATTGACTTATTTTTGAAACACGATCAGATACGCATATTATCTAGATGTGCAACAATTCAAGTCAATCGGTTTGGAATTGACTGAGTTATAGCAGCAAGTGCCTAAAATAGGTGCTCCTGCCTAAATGATCCTAGACCCTATTTGTTAATATAGTGTTAAATATTATCTATCCAGAAGCACTAAGGCGAGTTAATATAATTTATTTAGTCCAAATAGTCCAAATTAGTTTCAATGCAGAGGTCGTTGGAATTTAAATATATTTTTCGCATCGTATTTAATTTTTTAAGAACTTGGAACTGCTTGATATCCACCAGGTCAAGCAATCTGGAATGGTTGCTAAGATATACACTAAATCATTGAAAAGTATTCTCATCCATATGCAATATATGGGTGTTTAAATTTGGGCACGACTCGAAATTCGATCAAAACAAAATACTTCCTTAAATTAAGTAGACGAAGTGTATTTTGCCTGAATTGTGATCCTAATCCATCGCATTCAAAATCGCAGTTTATTGGTATTTAAACATG